>NC_084554.2:37435000-37602500 GCF_033978685.3 Nerophis lumbriciformis | reverse complement strand
AGAGACCGTAACGCTTGCATCATATCAACTGGCTTGGAACATTGCACAGGCTAAAAAGCCATACAATGAAGGGGACTTTGTTAAAAAATGCCTCAGTGACGCTGTTGAAATCTTGTCTCCTGAAGACGACAAACTAAAAAGAAGGGTATCAGAAGTCCAACTGTCCACACTGTTGAACGCAGAACATCGGACATTAACACGGCTATTGAATCACAGTTGCACTTTGACCTTCAAGCATTTGAGTATTTTAGTGTCGCATTGGATGAGAGTTGTGACATACAAGACAAGCCTCAGATGGCAATATTTGCACGGTCTGTGTCAAACGATTGTGTGATAAAAGAAGAACTCCTTGATATTGTGCCATTAAAAGACAGAACCCGTGGCATAGATGTGAAAGAAACAATGATGGCTGCATTTGGGAAAGCAAATCTGCTCATACAGAAGCTAACTGCAATAGCCACAGATGGAGCACCAGCCATGATCGGATCTGTGAATGGGCTTGTGGGGCTGTGCAAAGCTGACGAAAAATTCCCCGGGTTTTGGAATTTCCACTGCATTATCCACAGGGAGCAACTTGTGTCTAAATCATTGAATTTAAACAACGTCAATGTTTGGGTCAACATATGTCTGCGAGTCTGTGTTTTCTACCCTGAAACATGTGAAATCAAAGCATCGATCTGTTCTGACTGACACCCATGTGAAATAATTGCTTCGAGTGGCAACAACGGGATACAAGCCAGATTTGAAGAGGATTGTCCACAACAAGGAATGCCAGAAGTCCCACTAAGCAACATGCATAGTAAGAGAAATATTATATTTTTGTATGTGGACTTGGTTGAACTGAGAGTTTTTGTGTGTGAGACAGTGCACACAATGTTAATTGTTGAAAATAACTGGTCTGTGGTCTTAGTACTGTAGGAGTCATGTTGGTGTGTAACATTTACAATAAATCTGGCTGAGCAGAGGTCTGTGTGTGTGTGTGTGTGTGTGTGTGTGTGTGTGTGTGTGTGTGTGTGTGTGTGTGTGTGTGTGTGTGTGTGTGTGTGTGTGTGTGTGTGTGTGTGAGGAAGGGATGGGGTGATGTTCATGTGTGCCCATGTGTAGAATGTGGCTCTTTGCAGTAACACAATACAAACAAAGTGGCTCTTAGTCTCTGACTGGTTGGCCACCCCTGAACTAGCTAATGTTGCTGCATTGACATAGTCTTAAAACAAATTTTTACTTTTTGGCTTTTAAACCAGCATGAGAGTTGTGTGATTCTAGTGTATTTTATTTTCTCTGATGTATCTTATGTATTTATTCTTTTTATAGTTAAATGTTTCATATTACTGACTCTTCTAGTATTTATGTCTTAACTTCTTTGCAGCACTTTGTGAAACTTCTATTGTTTTTTTGAAATGGGCTATATAAATAAAGTGGATTAGATTGGATTGAATATCGAGGCGGTGAGCTGCTGCATTGCCTGTGAGTTGGTGAAAGTTAATTCTAGATTATAAACCATGCCTCTCACCTGGATAGTAGAAGGTTGTGGACATAAACCAAGAAGTTGGTCAACTTTGACATTCAACTAATACCCGGAGATGGCGAGAAAGACACGAAAAGATGCTCATTTGCGGCCCTTTTTTTTTTACAACCATTTGTAAAGGTTATGATTAATTCTTTATCTGAACGGGAATATACAAACATTCCATCAGTCGGCATCCCAGTGAGAGCAGACATTGTACAGTAAGTGATTGTTTTATTATGTTTGAAGTCTATATATCGTGTTCAGCACTTAGCAACACTGCTGCATGATGCTTAGTGTTTGATGCTGAAGGGAAAAGCAAACGTTGTGGTCCGTCCATGAAATTAACATGCGGCCATAAGCTTAAAATGAGCAAACTACGTAAATATTACAGTGTTTTCTATTCAGGCTTCAGTACTCTGGAATGCCATACCCGTAACAGTTAGAGATGCTACCTCAGTAGACACATTTAAGTCTCATAAATATAACTTTTTTTAGACTAGCTGACTTGCCGCTTCTCTTTTCTGCCCTGCTCCCCTCTCCTATGCGGAGATGTGGCCGTGGATCAGTTTCCATGGAGAAGACGCTAGCTGTTCCAAGTGGTCACCCGAGGGGGTCCCACATCTGTAGTCCTTCCTAAGGTTTCTCTGTGTCCCATTGGGTTAAGTTTCTCCATGCCCGAATGTGATTGGTTATTATAAATGTGCCTGTTACTACATTAGATACATACTTACAGTGTGTACATAAAACCAAGATGTAGGCGTTTCCATGTTTTTAGAGCACTTCCATTGGCTTAATTGTTAGCTTACTCCTGCTAGCGTTTATTTATGAGTTAGAATGCATACAAAAAGAAAAATATATGTGTTCTTGTCTTACAAAAGGATTGGGAATGATAATACCAAAAAAAACGTGCAGTTCTTCTAGTTTGCAGTACAGATATGATCCCCTCCGATGAAACAAACTCACGGTGGTTTTGTATTCGCCAAATGGCGTGCAACTCGAGATTTTAGAGGGAAATTGTCAGGGAGGCAGTTAGACACAAATGTCACAACACCACTTCTTGTGCAGAGGAGCTGATAATATCTTTGGAGCTCATCCTATCTATTATTGAATGCGCCTCGCTGCTATTGGGGTGGGCCTGATCTGTCTGAGGCTCATTGGATTTTAAAAGGCTCTAATTCTAAACGCACTTGATGTGGAAAAAGGCAGCACCAAATTGTCTTGGAGGAATGATCCGGGGCACGGACCACCGCCGGTCTTCTTTGCAGTGTTTGTTTTCCCCTCTCTCGCCGACTCGCAGGCTGTGGCGAGTGACAAATGTGACATTGCTCCATCAGAGGATCATTAAATGTCACGTCCCGCCGTGACAGCGGAACGTCATGACGGAAAGTCAATGGCGGCGGGGGAAGGGCTCGGGCAAATGGGCGAACCGCCTGCTGGAAGTGCCCGCCAAGAAGGATCAATGGCTCATCTAACACCCACGTTGGACGTCGTCAAAGTGGGCTGCACAAAGGAAGTCCAGCTGCTAAACAAGACGGCTTTGCACCACCGGTTTGTTGATGCATCACAAAGAGGACCGCACAGTTGCTTGCGTTCATTATCGCCATCATATTGATTGCGGGGGAACGTATTTGAGCCGCCGCCGACTGCCGTTTGCGCAACGAAACGTGCGAGTCTTGGAGGGGGAAGTGGAGAACATGCAATCACTTCACAAAAGGAGCACCGATGAGGCGGCGCTTGAAGGCCAGCTATTTGTAAAGATTGTTCGAAAACATGACAAAGAACATACACAGAAATAAGACGAATAATGGCTTGCTTCTCCTGCTACAACAATGCCTCCAAAGTAATGGCAGTAGAAGAAGTCACAATGCATAAGAAGTAGCTTGTCTTTGACAACAAACCACAAAGACCAATTGATAAAACATGAATAACTGGAATAGGTACTGAATATTTCTGGGTTTAATCTTGTGCAAGATGAGGCAGGAAAGTTAGCATTCAAGAACATATGACATTCATACCTTGAATGAATTTAAAGAATGCAGTGTTCCGAAAATAAAATAAAATCTATTCAGAGTTCTCGGCCACCAGATGAGTTGATATTTTACTTCGAAGAGCAAATATTATTGGGGCAAACAAGTGTGTATAGTAGCCTGACCACCACAAAAACAACAATGCTATTACTTCTCTTTCTTTGTGTCAAAATTTCCTGTTTCTGTCTGAAGTGTAACAACCCCACCTTCTACCATCCTCGTCACGTCCGTTGTGTCCTTGGGCAAGACACTTCACCCTTGCTCCTGATGGGTGCTGCTTAGCGCCTTGCATGGCAGCTCCCGCCATCAGTGTGTGAATGTGTGTGTGATTGCCATCAGTGTGTGAATGTGTGTGTGAATGGGTGAATGTGGAAATACTGTCAAAGCGCTTTGAGTACCTTGAAGGTAGAAAAGCGCTATACAAGTATAACCCATTTATCATTTATCATTATAACCATAAAAAACAAAAAGGACAACAATTGGGGATGAGTACCGATGTTGGTACTGTTGCGTCGGACCAGTCTTTCTCTCAAGAAATAAAACACACTGGTCAATCCCAAATTCTTTCGGATGACATATATGTTGAATAAGAAGGACCACCAAGACAGAACAGCAATATTACCAAGTTTTACTAAAGCTTTAGGAGACCAGCCCTTACAATGCGGTAATAGCAGCATCAAGAAGTGGTCTAAAAATCAAACGAAAAGAGTCATCTCAATTAAAGTGCCAATGATTGTCACACACACACTAGGTGCGGTGAAATTATTCTCTGCATTTGACCCATCCCCACAGGAAAGCAGTGAGCAGCAGCGGTGGCCGCGCTCGGGAATCATTTGGTGATTTAACCCCCAATTCCAACCCTTGCCAAGCAGGGATGGTTCCCATTTTTTTAAAGTCTTTGGTATGACTTGGCCGGGGTTTGAACTCACGACCTACCGATTTCAGGGCGGACACTCTAACCACAAGGCCACGTAGCAGGTTTAGTACGAAAACAGCCCCTCCCGCCCAGAAATAAAAATACAGCCTTTTTGTTCTAAACCGATAAGGCCTCCTCCACAAAAACGGAGTACATTATACTCCCAATAGACATTCCAGTGCCTTCAAGGTGACACACCGAGTTTACTAACGGGCGTACGGAAAAAGCACAAAGTGTACACATGGGAAAATATTAGCTGCTTTAAACATGACTATGGATAAAGAAAGAACTCTTAAAAATATATGCATTCTCCACAGTACTTTTATAGGTACTGATTCACATAAAATCCAACAGTGCTATATTTCAATACGTTTGTTGCACGTGACATCACTTCCCGTTGCAGACTTGGCGGGCAAACAGGCGTATTTGTAGCGGACTGCTTCTTCGTAATGTGGCCAGAAAACGCTTGATAGAAAGTGTGAAAAAGTATGGCTCTGCTTTTCTAAATGTACTAGCTTGATGTTAATTTACATCGGATATGCCACATGCATATCCGATGTTGATAAGCATTAGCAATTTGACACGGCAATTTCAACACCTCCAAATTTGGTAATAAAAACTACAGTAAAAGAGCATGACACAATCAAACAGCTGGTGTTTAATAAGTACAATACTTACAGTATAAACACTTTTTAGGGCGCAACAAAAAAGACGACATATTCAACCTAATAGCAAAGATCGGAAGTGTAATAAACAGTGTTGGGTTGGTTACTAAAAACCAGTAACTAGTTACAGTTACTAGTTAATTTATTTCAAAAGTAACTCAGTTACTAACTCAGTTACTTACAGCAAAAAGTAATGCGTTACTGTGAAAAGTTACTTCTTTTATTTTCCTTTTTTTTTAAGGCTCCCATTAATGCCCTTTTAGCCTTCATTTCAGTACTGTTATTGCACTGGAGAATAATACAATCTGTTGATCAACTTGACATGCATTTGCATCACTGAACTCTGCTAAGCAATGTGGTCTACATACAACACACAAAGACAAAGACATGTTACAAAAGGCCAATTTATTTCAGGCCAGAACAAATTGACACAACTATTTTAAATAGCTGCAACATAACATACAACATGCAACAAAACATACTGTACATAAGTAACAAAAAGCATCATAACATCATAGCTGTAAAGCTGGCTTCACCCAAGGAAGGCCCACATGACATACACAAAGCCTAACCAGGAATTTTTTTCTCTCAAGGAATTGTGAAATAAAATCATGTCTTCAGGATATCAACACTGTACTGAAGCCCAGAACACTCTACGCATTTCCCCAGTTTTAGTTTAGAGATAAGGAAAGACTGGCCTGGCCCACTAGGATCCCTCTAAGTTTGTGAACTTTATAGTCTATACATTGAGAGAGATGTGATAATCAAACACTCTAGAAGTCTATAATGAAGGAGCAACAGTATATAAGAGAATTGACAGAGTGTGTGTACCGTCAGTGCTGAATGATGAGCAGAGGCGGAGTTTGAAGTGTTTTCATAGAATCGCTTTCCATTTTTATGTACTCACTGTCCAGGTGCCATTTGCCGTTTGATGCCCGGTATCATGCTAATTAGCTGCCTGAAAACGGGTGACTCCATTGTAGAAATAGCCTGCATGTCTTCTAGCACATACACTGCAATGGCTCTATCAATGTTGTCCTGGCTAGCAGTCCCTCCGTTAAAATCCAGCCGCTGTTGCTTAGGTGGAGGTGGAGGTGAAGTGTGTCTCTCTTTACTAGCTCCGTCGAAGCATGTTGCTTTTGTAGGTGTTTCAGCAGATTTGAAAAAAAGAGTTACAAGTGGGGCCACATGCTGACATATGCTCAACTCATCATGCTTAATTTATTACAGCATTTGGGAAGCCTGTAGTTGATTTTTATTATGTAAATGTTATATTTTTATCAACATGTGATAGCAGGGACCCTGCCATTCAAAACTAGGCTGCTACATTACTAATGATTAATGTAACTATAGCTGAAAAAATAGTGCAATAGCAATAGGAGAGACTATTCATCCCTGAACACCATGGAGTTCATGTAGACCAGGGCTGGCCAACCAGTCAGAGACTAAGAGACACTTTTTTTTTTACTGTTTCATGAGCCACATCCTACACATGGCCACACATGAACATCACCCCATCCCTTCCACACACACACACACACACACACACACACACACACACACACACACACACACACACACACACACACACACACACACACACACACACACACACACACACACACATACATAGACCTCTGCTCAGCCAGATTTATTGTAAATGTCACACACCAACATGACTCCTACAGTACTAAGACCAAAGGCCAGTTATTTTTTAACAATTAACATTGTGTGTACTGTCTCTCACACACAAACTTTCAGTTCAACCAAGTCCACATACAAAAATATAATATTTTTTCTCTTACTATGCATGTTGCTTATTGTTTATTGAATGGATCCCCATTAGCTGACGCCAAGGCGACTGCTAGTCTTCCTGGGGTCCATATAGGAGCATACAAAATTAAAATACAAAGAATACATGCATTACCAGACATTATACAATGGAAAAATACAACATAAGATAAAAAGCTGTATGTTTGAGGAGATTGGTCCTGGGAGCATGAAGTGCCAAATAGTCATTGCTGGCATTCCTAGTGTCATGAATATGTGTGTTAGTTGATTTTAAAAAGTGTTTGTAAAAGTAATCTGGTGATTGATCTAAAATGATAGTTCTAAAGAACATAAGGAGACTACAATGCATCTTTTGTTCAACAGACAACCAGGACAGGCGTGAATGCATAAATGAAGTATTAGTGTCAGAGTTTGTTGGTGACGAACCCCAAGATGCAGAGATGACGGCAGGCATTGAGAGAGAAAACATGATTTAATTAAACACTATGGCAAAAAAACAAACAAAAGGGTAACAACAAAAGGCGCGCACAAGGCGGAGAACAAACTTGGCTATGAACTAAAATAGCACAAATGCTAACTGTGGACAAGAAACAAAAACATTTACTGTGACACGAAGGAACTATGACATGAGCAGAGTGAATAAAAGTAGACAGAGCTACAACGACAAGTATTATGACAGGGAGAAGTGACAACAAGTATTAGCGACAATGACAATGACAATAATCCAGCACTGACTGGAGGGGAAGGCAGGTTTAAATAGCAGCTGTCTGATTGACACCAGGTGTGGCCAGGTGCCAATCAGACACAGCTGAGGGGAAGCAGTACTCAGGGAGACAATCAGGAAATGAAGACAAAATAAAAGCGCTGACAGAAAATGACAGAGAAAAAACTAAAACTTGACCAAACTGTCAGGGACAAGCCTGACAATTAGTGCGCAAAGAACATTTAAGTACCAGTCTCGCCGCTCTGTTCTGAACAAGTTTCAGTTTGTTCAGGTCAGACTTAGTCGTAGCGGACAATATTAGAGGACAGTAATGAAGATGACAGAAAACCAAGGACCGTATGACTTGACCTATTGTTGAGGATGTCAAGAAGGTGGAGCACTTCCTGACCATGGCTAAACCTCTCTCCATTTTCATTGAAATACCATCAATATGATCGGACCATGACAGTTGACTGTCTAATAGCACACCAAGCAGTTTTGCTTTTTTGATCTGCTCAATAGGTATGTCTGACATTGAAATGTGAAGCTGTGGGTCATCATCAAGCATATGCCTGGATCCAAAAAGAATGCTTTTTGTTTTGTCAATATTTACAACAAGTTTACTATCATTTACCCAGCATGATACTCTCTCCAGGTCCTGATTTAAGTTATTTTCGAGGTCATTTAAGGTAGAGGCAGTACTGTATAGAGTTGTGTCATCTGCATACATAACCATATTGGTGTTTGTTGTAACACAGGGAAGATCATTAGTAAAAATAATAAAAAGTAAAGGACCTAAGCAGCTTCCTTGAGGCACGCCGCAGTAATTATACAGATAGGCTACCATTAAAACACACTCTCTGTGATCTTCCTGATAGATAGCTCAACATCCAAGAAAGTGACAAACTATTAAAACCATATTTTCTCAGTTTGGAGATCATTATATTGTGATCTATGACATCAAATGCCGCACTAAAGTCAAAGTTAGTGGGACTTCTGGCATTCCTTGTCATGGACAATCCTCTTCAAATCTGGCTTGTATTCCTTTGTTGCCACTCGAAGCAAGTCTTTCACATGGGTGTCAGTCAGAACAGATCAATGCTTTGATTTCACATGTTTCAGGGTAAAAAACACAGACTCGCAGACATATGTTGACCCAAACATTGACGTTGTTTAAATTCAATGATTTAGACACGAGTTGCTCCCTGTGGATAATGCAGTGGAAGTTCCAAAACTCTGGAAATGTTTTGTCAGCTTTGCACAGCCCCACAAGCCCATTCACAGATCCGATCATGGCTGGTGCTCCATCTGTGGCTATTGCAGTTAGTTTCTGTATGGGCAGATTTGCTTTCGCAATTGCAGAGACATCATTGTTTCTTTCACATCTATGCCACGGGTTCTGTCTTTTAATGGCACAATATCAAGGAGTTCTTCTTTTATCACACAATCGTTTGACACAGACCGTGCAAATATTGCCATCTGAGGCTTGTCTTGTATGTCACAACTCTCATCCAATGCAACACTAAAATACTCACATGCTTGAAGGTCAGAGTGCAACTGTGATTCAATAGCCGTGTTAATGTCCGATATTCTGCGTTCAACAGTGTGGCGGGACAGTTGGACTTCTGATACCCTTCTTTTTAGTTTGTCGTCTTCAGGAGACAAGATTTCAACAGCGTCACTGAGGCATTTTTTAACAAAGTCCCCTTCATTGTATGGCTTTTTAGCCTGTGCAATGTTCCAAGCCAGTTGATTATAAATAAAGTTGATTTGATTTGATTGATATGATGCAAGCGTTACGGTCTCTGAGTGCTTCGTATATTTTGGGAAAAACTGTTTCTGCTTTTCTGCCTGACTTTTCAAAGTGGCCAACTTGTGCTTGCGAAGTTCTGTCCCTTTTGGAAATTCCTGGTCGATGTTAGCATGGAGTGAGCTAAAGTGACGCTGAAGATTTGAAGCTTTGAAATGCGCTAATGACGCCTGACATATAAGGCAGAATGGCTTGCCATTACGTTCAACAAAAAAATATAAACTCTCCCACACTGTTAAAATTTCCTGTGTTCTTCATATTTTCGTTTTGCTGTGCTTTTTTTTCCCTGCCATTTTGAGAGCGAAGTCGTCACAATTTTTTTACAACTGTGATCTCACTCACATGCACGTTTGACGTCACTCAAACCGGCTTCGGCCTTTTCTTCTTCTTCTTATGTGCAACTCAAACCGGCTTAAGACGGGCAAAAAAAGTAATCTGAGTATTGTAATCCAAGTATTTCCTTTTTTTTCTCCGTGATAATCAAGATCACGGCCGATAGAAGAGGCCGCGTGTTGAACGCCACGGTGTTTTACAAGCTAGATTTTGAGAAAACGCCCTCTTTGTGCTGAGCGGAAGTCAATGAAGAGGCCGTGTGTTTCGTTCGCGCTGCATTTTGGGAAATGTCGTGTTTTTCGTCTCGGCGAATGCCCGGGACAGTAGATATACTACAGTACAGTAACACGGCAATGTGGGCCTCCGACATCAAAGAGTTTGTCGCGTCTACACCTCGTGGGCTCTAATAGTTTTTTAAAACATTTTATTTTATCTATTTGATAAAACTATATAACAGACTATAATTGATAGCTGTGGTCTTACACAAATAATAAATGAACCTACACATCGCAACGGCAATACGATAGATCTAGTGCTGGTCAGGGGTGTCACCACCTCCAAAGTTATGGTACTCCCGTATACTAAAGTAATGTCCGATCATTACCTTACAAAATTCGAAGTTCTGACTCATTGTCAACAAGCTAATAATAATAATAACTGCTATAGCAGCCGCAACATTAATGCCGCCACAACGATGACTCTTGCTGACCTACTGCCTTCGGTAATGGCACCATTCCCAAATTATGTCAGCTCTATTGATAACCTCACTAACAACTTTGACAATGCCCTGCGCAAAACCATTGATAGTATAGCACCGCTAAAACAAAAAAGGGCCCCTAAAAGGCGCACCCCATGGTTTACAGAGGAAACCAGAGCTCATAAATTATCATGTAGAAAGTTGGAACGCAAATGGCGCGCGACCAAGCTTGAGGTTTTCCATCAAGCATGGAGTGATAGTTTAATATCGTATAAACGCATGCTTACCTTAGCTAAAGCTAAATATTACTCAAATCTCATCCGCCTCAACAAAAACGACCCTAAATTTTTGTTTAGTACAGTAGCATCGCTAACCCAACAAGGGACTCCTCCCAATAGCTCCACCCACTCGGCAGATGACTTTATGAATTTCTTTAATAAGAAAATTGAACTCATTAGAAAGGAGATTAAAGACAACGCATCCCAGCTACAACTGGGTTCTATGAACACAGATACAACTGTATCTACGACGGATACTGCAATACAAAATAGTCTCTCTCTTTTTGATGAAATAACATTAGAGGAACTATTACAGCGTGTAAGTGGGATAAAACAAACAACATGTTTACTTGACCCACTTCCTGGGAAACTTATCAAGGAGCTTTTTGTATTATTAGGTCCATCAGTGCTAAATATTATAAACTTATCACTTTCCTCTGGCACTGTTCCCCTAGCATTCAAGAAAGCGGTTATTCATCCTCTGCTCAAAAGACCTAACCTCGATCCTGACCTCATGGTAAACTACCGACCGGTGTCCCACCTTCCCTTTATTTCGAAAATCCTCGAAAAAATTGTCGCACAGCAGCTAAATGAACACTTAGTGTCTAACAATCTCTGTGAACCTTTTCAATCCGGTTTCAAGGCAAATCACTCTACGGAGACAGCCCTCGCAAAAATGACTAATGATCTACTGCTCACGATGGATTCTGATGCGTCATCTATGTTGCTGCTTCTTGATCTTAGCGCTGCTTTCGATACCATCGATCATAATATTTTATTAGAGCGTATCAAAACACGTATTGGTATGTCAGACTTAGCTTTGTCGTGGTTTAACTCTTATCTTACTGACAGGATGCAATGCGTCTCCCATAATAATGTGACCTCGGACTATGTTAAGGTAACGTGCGGAGTTCCTCAGGGTTCGGTTCTTGGCCCTGCACTCTTTAGTATTTACATGCTGCCGCTAGGCGACATCATACGCAAATACGGTGTTAGCTTTCATTGTTATGCTGATGACACCCGACTCTACATGCCCCTAAAGCTGACCAACACGCCGGATTGTAGTCAGCTGGAGGCGTGTCTTAATGAAATTAAACAATGGATGTCCGCTCACTTCTTGCAACTCAACGCCAAGAAAACGGAAATGCTGATTATCGGTCCTGCTAAACACCGACATTTATTTAATAATACCACCTTAACATTTGACAACCAAACAATTACACAAGGCGAATCAGTAAAGAATCTGGGTATTATCTTCGACCCAACTCTCTCGTTTGAATCACACATTAAGAGTGTTACTAAAACGGCCTTCTTCCATCTCCGTAATATCGCTAAAATTCGTTCTATTTTATCCACTAGCGACGCTGAGATCATTATTCATGCGTTCGTTACGTCTCGTCTCGACTACTGTAACGTATTATTTTCGGGTCTCCCTATGTCTAGCATTAAAAAATTACAGTTGGTACAAAATGCGGCTGCTAGACTTTTGACAAGAACAAGAAAGTTTGATCATATTACGCCTATACTGGCTCACCTGCACTGGCTTCCTGTGCACTTAAGATGTGACTTTAAGGTTTTACTACTTACGTATAAAATACTACACGGTCTAGCTCCGTCCTATCTTGTCGATTGCATTGTACCATATGTCCCGGCAAGAAATCTGCGTTCAAAGAACTCCGGCTTATTAGTGATTCCCAGAGCCCAAAAAAAGTCTGCGGGCTATAGAGCGTTTTCTATTCAGGCTCCAGTACTATGGAATGCCCTCCCGGTAACAATTAGAGATGCTACCTCAGTAGAAGCATTTAAGTCCCATCTTAAAACTCATTTGTATACTCTAGCCTTTAAATAGCCCCCCTGTTAGACCAGTTGATCTGCCGTTTCTTTTCTTTTCTCCTCTGCTCCCCTTTTCATTGAGGGGGGGGGGCACAGGTCCGGTGGCCATGGATGAAGTGCTGGCTGTCCAGAGTCGGGACCCAGGGTGGACCGCTCGCCTGTGCATCGGCTGGGAACATCTCTACGCTGCTGACCCGTCTCCGCTCGGGATGGTGTCCTGCTGGCCCCACTATGGACTGGACTCTTACTATTATGTTGGATCCACTATGGACTGGACTCTCACAATATTATGTCAGACCCACTCGACATCCATTGCTTTCCGTCTCCCCTAGAGGGGGGGGGGGGGTTACCCACATATGCGGTCCTCTCCAAGGTTTCTCATAGTCATTCACATCGACGTCCCACTGGGGTGAGTTTTCCTTGCCCGTATGTGGGCTTTGTACCGAGGATGTCGTTGTGGCTTGTGCAGCCCTTTGAGACACTTGTGATTTAGGGCTATATAAATAAAGATTGATTGATTGATTGATTGATTGATTTTTTTAATTCATTTTTTTTTTTTAAGAGTTAAGAGCCGCCTGAAGCCAGCCAAAGAGTCGCATGAGGCTCGAGAGCCGCGGGCTGGCCAGCCCTGAGCTAGTTGGTTCTCTGTGATCAAGGCACCGCTAAAAATAGTTTGTCTGCGTTAGCGCTTATAGTAAAAAATATTGCTAATATTTGCTTACCGTATTTTTCGGACTATAAGTCGCACCGGAGTATAAGTCGCACCTGCCGAAAATGCATAATAAAGAAGGAAAAAAACATATAAGTCGCACTGCAGCCCGGCCAAACTATGAAAAAAACTGCGACTTATAGTCCGAAAAATACGGTAATATTCAGGTACCATGGAGTATTGTTTTTAGAGGGTTTTATGGGCGGAATAGTGTAAATTCAAATTAAGTACCATATTTTTCGGACTATAAGTCGCAGTTTTTTTCATAGTTTGGCCAGGGGTGCGACTTATACTCAGGAGCGACTTATGTGTGAAATTATTAACACATTACCGTAAAATATCAAATAATATTATTTAGCTCATTCACGTAAGAGACTAGACCAGGGGTCGGCAACCCGCGGCTCTAGAGCCGCATCTTTCGCGCTGCCCTAGTGGTTTCTGGAGCTTTTTCAAAAATGTATGAAAAATGGAAAAAGTTGAGGGGAAAAAAATATATTTTTTGTTTTAATATGGTTTCTGTAGGAGGACAAACATGACACAAACCTCCCTAATTGTTATAAAGCACACTGTTTATATTAAACATGCTTCACTGATTCGAGTATTTGGCGAGCGCCGTTTTGTCCTACTAATTTTAGCGGTCCTTGAACTCACCGTAGTTTGTTTACATGTATAACTTTCTAGGACGTGTTTTATGCCACTTCTTTTTCTGTCTCATTTTGTCCACCAAACTTCTAAGGTTGTGCATGAAAGGTGAGTTTTGTTGATGTTATTGACTTGTTGGAGTGCTAATCAGACATATTTGGTCACTGCATGACTGCAAGCTAATCGATGCTAACATGCTATTTAGGCTAGCTATATGTACATATTGCATCATAATGCCTCATTTGTAGCTATATTTGAGGTCATTTAGTTTCCTTTAAGTCCTCTTAATTCAATTTATATCTCATGACACACTATCTGTATGTAATATGGTTTTTAATTTTTTGCGGCTCCAGACAGATTTTTTTTTGTATTTTTGGTCCAATATGGCTCTTTCAACATTTTGGGTTGCCGACCCCTGGACTAGACGTATAAGATTTCATGAGATTTAGCGATTAGGAGTGACAGATTGTTTGGTAAACGTATAGTATGTTCTATATGTTATAGTTATTTGAATGACTCTTACCATAATATGTTACGTTAACATACCAGGCACGTTCTCAGTTGGTTATTTATGCCTCATATAACATACACTTATTCAGCCTGTTGTTCACTATTCTTTATTTATTTTAAACTGCCTTTCAAATGTCTATTCTTGGTGTTGGGTTTTATCAAATAAATTTCCCCAAAAAGTGCGACTAATATATGTTTTTTTCCTTCTTTATTATGTATTTTCGGCCGGTGCGACTTATACCCCGGAGCGCCTTATACTCCGAAAAATACGGTACTCTCATTAACTGCATTGTTCACTTGCCTTATTCTATGACTTAAAATGCATTAAAAAGAAAAAGAAAAACATGTGTCCTTGTCTCGCATAAGGATTGTAAATGATAGGTGAAATTCCCCCAAAGGTTGGACAATACCAACAATATTGCGTCTCTCTCTGAGGCATACCGATCGATGCCTGCTCCTTTTGTCCGGCGAATTAGAAAAAAGGGAGTGGGAACAATGTTGGAGATTTAAGTGTTTATTTCCCAAAAAGGCTGCAGGAAGAGTTAATTAAAACCAGCTGCAGTGCTTGGCGAGAAAGTGCTGAGTTCTGGAGACACAAAATATTTATTCATCAGCCCATTAAAGTTTAATTCCTCTCTTTTTCCCCCTGTTTTTAAAAGGGAAGCAGAACGGGGGGAAGCTTTGAACATTTGACCTTATATGTAAAAGTGTGGGGTGAGTCTGAGCCGCCTCAGGGATCCACTTTAATCACGGAGAAGGGCGCAGGAAAAGACCCTTATTGGACTCTCACATAGGTCCTTGCACATCATTGCAGCGTTTTCTTTAAATGCTAACATTTCTGAGAAGGGGCGGGGGCCACAACTGGAGCCGGGGCGACCTTGTTCTGGGGGAGAATCGATAATTGCTCAAGACAAATGAACACTTGACAGAGCGGCAAAAAGATCCTTCCCGTTGGAAGCAAACACCTGCCGCCTGGCATAAAACACTCGGCGGGGCTCCTTAAATCCTCCCGTGACATCTCGGATGGAGCGACGAGGGCCTGGGCTGAGGAGGAACAAGTCGCCGGCTTGATTTGTCTCTCGCCTAATTACATGGCAACAAACGAGTTGCCCATCACCGGAATATATTGTCTGGTTTTATCTCAGGAACTCATCAAGTCGAGCCAATTAAAAGCTGCATCGGCGTTGAGCGTTCAGTCTCATTCAGTTAATTCATGATTGCCAATTAAAACAGAATAGCGTGCAAAGTTGTAAAGCTGTCAGGAGGGCCAGGCTAAATTACCCTTTTCCTCTTTGAATGATGGACGCCTTCATCGCTCTCCATTATCTTATTTATTCTGCGGGCCGAGGGGAGGAGATCTGGAGAGGGTGTCGTAATGAGGAAGGCTTCCTCGAACAGGGAAAGCCCACGCCGGCCATTGGCGGACCTTCCTTTATAACAAACAATAAAGTTACGTTAGCGTTATAGAAAGTACTGATAGTCGACCATTGATCACCACGTTGTGTTTTGAGCCGAGTATCGTAAACGCTCTAATTATAGCCAGGGGCGGTTGTTTACCTCAACCACCAAGAGGATGGCATTAAGTGCAAGCAGGCAATAATTGGGGAGAGGCTGTTGAACTCATTATAGCGAATATAACAAGTTATAGTTCAGTGGTTCTTAACCTTGTTGGAGGTACCGAACCCCACCAGTTTCATATGCGCATTCACTGAACCCTTCTTTAGTGAAAAATAAAATGTTTTTTTCCAAATTCAAGACAAAGTTATATGTTTTTGGTAACACTTTAGTATGGGGAACATATTCTAAGTAACAAATACTTAATTTAGAGTTATTTGGTTAGGGTTAGGGTCCGGGTTAGGGTTAGAGGGTTAGGGCCAGGGTTAGAGGGTTAGGGTTATAATAAGGCCATGCCGAAAAAGGCATTAATAAGTACTTAATAGGGACTAGTTAAGAGCCAATATGTTACTAATTTGCATGTTATTAATTAATGGTGAATATGTTCCCCATACTAAAGTGTTACCATGTTTTTTTACTGGTGCACAAAATGAACCGTGCATGAACATCACCTTGTTCAAAGAACAAAATCAACACAGTGCATAAACTCACAACAAATTACACACCTGCAAATCAGGTGTGTAATAAAACATCAAAATTAATTGTATTTTTATTTGTATTTTTTCCGATTCCTTATTACATCCAGCCATAGAATTATACATTAAAATAAACATATTTGAAATAATTAATTTTTAATTATCATAATAATTCATTTAAAATGACCATATTTAATTATTAAATAATTGCTTGTTTATCAACAACTTTAGCATTTTATTCATTACATTTTGAAGCTCTCAGAAGCCAAGTTATGTTATATTCCACTATAAATGTCTAAAAAAATTGTTATAAGTACACCTCAGCAAAACGTTGTATCCTTACTAACATTATAAAGGAAACAAACAAAAAAAGAAGTGTAGATCAACTTAACCAAGGAATAACTTCGGCATAGTTTTTTAGTCTGTAAGATAACTTTTTTATTGTGTATTTCTTTCTTTATTTGACAGGAACAGTGCAATTAAACATTGCTACCCATAGGTAACCGATGTCAAAGTACAAAACGCAAAACCAGTGAAGTTGGCACGTTGTGTAAATCGTAAATAAAAACAGAATACAATGATTTGCAAATCATTTTCCACTTATATTCAATTGAATAGACTGCAAAGACAAGATATTTAATGTTTGAACTGAGAAACTTTTTTTGTTGTTGCAAATAATCATTAACTTAGACTTTAATGGCAGCAACACATTGCAAAGAAGTTGGCACAGGGGCATTTTTACCACTGTGTTACAAGGCCTTTTTTATTTTTAACAACACTTTTAACATTTGGGAACTGAGGAGACCAATTTTTGAAGCTTTTCAGGTGGAATTATTTGCCATTCTTGCTTGATGTACAGCTTAAGTTGTTGAACAGTCCAGGGTCTCCGTTGTGGTATTTTAGGCTTCATAATGTGCCATACATTTTCAATGGGAGACAGGTCTGGACTACAGGCAGGCCAGTCTAGTACTCACACTCTTTTACTATGAAGCCACACTGTTGGAACACGTTCAGAATGTGGCTTGGCATTGTCTTGCTGAAATAAGCAGGGGCGTCCATGAAAACGTTGCTTGGATGACAACATACAGTATGTTGCTCCACAACCTGTATGTACCTTTCAGCATTAATGGTGCCTTCACAGATGTGTAAGTTACCCATGCCTTTGGCACTAATACACCCCCATACCATCACAGATGCTGGCTTTTGACCTTTGGGCTTATAATAGTCCGAATGGTTCATTTCCTCTTTGGTTCGGAGGACACGGCATCCACAGTTTCCAAAAACAGTTTGAAATGTGGACTCGTCAGACCACAGAACACTTTTCCACTTTGCATCAGTCCAACTTAGATGAGCCCGGGCCCTGCGAAGCCGGCAGCGTTTCTGGGTGTTGTTGATGTATGTCTTTCGCTTTGCATAGAAGAGTTTTAACTTGCACTTACAGATGTAGCGACAAACTGTAGTTACTGACAGTGGTTTTCTAAAGTGTTCCTGAGCACATGTGGTGATATCCTTTACACATTGGTCACGGCATTGCCGCTTACTTGCAGGGATTTCTCCAGATTCTCTGAACCTTTTGGTGATATTACGGACCATAGATGGTGAAATCGATAAATTCCCTGCAATAGCTGGTTGAGAAATGTTGTTCTAAAACTGTTGGACAATTTGCTCACGCATTTGTTCACAAAGTGGTGACCCTCGCCCCATCCTTGTTTGTGAATGACTGAGCATTTCTTGGAAGCTGCTTTTACACCCAATCATGGCACCCACCTGCTCCCAATTAGCCTGTTCACCTGTGGGATGTTCCAAATAAGTGTTTGATGAGCATTCCTCAACTTTCTCAGTCTTTTTTGTCACTTGTGCCAGCTTTTTTGAAACATGTTGCAGGCATCAAATTCCAAATGAGCTAATATTTGCAAAAACATAATACATTTTTACCAGTTTGACCGTTAAGTATCTTGTCTTTGCAGTCTATTTAATTGAATATAAGTTGAAAAGGATTTGCAAATCATGGTATTCTGTTTTTATTTACGATTCACATAACGTGCCAACTTCACTGGTTTTGGGTTTTGTACATAAGACTTGGATCCACAGGCTAATTTGCAACCCTCTTCCATGGTTAGGTTTTAAAAAAAAAGTTGAGAAAAATGAAAAACACATACAAAAGGATGAAAACCAGTACACAATAAAAATACATTAAAAATAATTGTTCCCATTTGTCCATACTACATCCAGTTCTAGTGCTCACACTTGGGATTGAGGTGGTGGGGGGGAAGGGGGTAGCGGGGGGTGTATATTGTAGTGTCCCGGAAGAGTTAATGCTGCAAGGGGTTCTGGGTATTTGTTCTGTGTTTGTCATTCTTGTTTGGTGTGGGTTCACAGTGTGGCGCATATTTGTAACAGTGTTAAAGTTGTTTATACGGCCACCCTCAGTGTGACCTGTATGGCTATTGACCAAGTAGGCAAGTGGCATTCACTTATGTGTGTGTGAAAAGCCGTAGATATTATGTGACTGGGCCGGCACGCAAAGGCAGTGCCTTTAAGATTTATTGGTGCTCTGTACTTCTCCCTACGTCCGTGTACACAGCGGCGTTTTAAAAAGTCATACATTTTACTTTTTGAAACCGATACGATAATTTCCGATATTACATTTTAAAGCATTTATCGACCGATAATATCGTCAGTCCGATATTATCGGACATCTTTACTTTGTACCATACCTGCAAATGACACTCATAAATGTAATAATGAAACACTAAATAACACATGGACAGCAGTTATCATAATCAGCTCATTTTTAAATGCAAGAAAAAATTAAATTTTTACTCTCACAAACATTTAGAATTTAATAACACGCATAAAAAAAATGGTACCGATAAGTACCGGTATCGATTCAAAGGTGAACGGTTCCCATCCTTGATGACACAACTAATATGATTAGCAAGAACATTTGATCAAATTGCACACAATGCACCAAAGGCTAAAAGTCACACGTGAGGCAGATATTAGTGTGCACGAGTCTAACGGAGAGGAAAAAAATAAATAACAGTTGTCTCATCGCAACATTTTAAGGGCCATTTAAATGTGTCCTAAACGAAAGTAACTTGTCCCGCCTGTGTCTCGCGCCCCATTAGGCTGCCGTTGCCTCGCTATTGATGGCCTAATTAAAACGTGTCAGCTTGAAATATGTCACTTTTTTTTGGGGTGGGCTGAAATGGATGACGCACATTAATTTCCACTTTCTCAGAGAGACCTTTTTTGAATGTCGCCGGGGCCGGACGTCTGCTTGTGTCCACGCCGCCAAGCCTCCACCGACATCCTCAAACAATGCGTCACATGACCTTGACAACGTGTTTGAACGTGACACTTTGGGAAGAGGAATGGTTTCTGAATATTCTTGCAAATGTCGACGACCTTTTGACCGTTTTTTTCGAGCCTGAACTTGATTTTTGAGAGGGATTTTCTTACATCACTGCCGAAACTGGCAAGCCACACGCTCAGTCGCCATCAAGACGCCGTCGGAAGGGCTGGGTTTAGTCCTCTAGTTTGGAACAATAATGTGAAAAATATACCTTCTGTGTGGCAGTGTGGCATTCACACTGGTATTTTTGTCATGTGACCAAGGACTGTTGATATAGGATATTACTCTAATACTGTATCAGCCTGAGAGATGTCCGATAATGGCTTTTTTGCCGGTATTCCAATATTGTCCAACTCTTAATTACCGATATCAACCGATACCGATATATAAAGTTGTGGAATTAACACATTATTATGCCTAATTTTGTTGTGATACCCCGCTGGATGCATTAAACAATGTAACAAGGTTTCCCAAAATAAATCAACTCAAGTTATGGAAAAAAATGCCAACACGGCACTGCCATATTTATTATTGAAGTCACAAAGTGCATTTTTTTTTTAATATGCCTCAAAACAGCAGCTTGGAATTTGGGACATGAGGAGGTTGAGGTGGGGGGTGTATATTGTAGCGTCCCGGAAGAGTCAGTGCTGCAAGGGGTTTCTGGGTATTTGTTCTGTTGTGTTTATGTTGTGTTACGGTGCGGATGTTCTCCTGAAATGTGTTTGTCATTCTTGTTTGGTGTGGGTTCACAGTGTGGCGCATATTTGTGACAGTGTTTAAGTTGTTTATACGGCCACCCTCAGTGTGACCTGTATGGCTGTTGACCAAGTATGCATTGCATTCACTTGTGTGTGTGAAAAGCCGTAGATATTATGTGACTGGGGCAGTGCCTTTAAAGGGGAACTGAAGCTATTGAGCCATATCGGTTTGAACCGTATGCAAGCGAAACCGACGAAAACGACACCAGAGCCAGCGACACGGGAAAAAGCGAGGACGAATTCGGCGATCGCCTTTTAACCAACGATTGGTATGTGTTTGTTTGGCATTAAAGGAAACTAACAACTATGAACTAGGTTTACAGCATATGAAATACATTTGGCAACAACATGCACTTTGAGAGTGCAGACAGCCCAATTTTCATCAATTAATATATTCTGTAGACATACCCTCATCCGCGCTCTTTTCCTGAAAGCTGATCTGTCCAGTTTTGGAGTTGATGTCAGCAGGCCAGGGAAGCTAAGGTCGATATTCTTCTCTTGATCATCTTCGGTGGCATAAGGGACGGTGTGAGCCAAGACATCCAGGGGGTTTGGCTCGCTTGTCTGCGGGAACAAACTGCCGCCATTGCTTGCCGTGCTACCGAGGTCCTTTGTCCCTGAACTGCTCACACACTCCGGCAGATTCAATGGGGGTCTGGCGGCAGATTTCTTTGACTTTATCGTTGGAAATGCATCTGCTTTGAGTGTCGCAGGATATCCACACATTCTTGCCATCTCTGTCGTAGCATAGCTTTCGTCGGTAAAGTGTGCGGAACAAACGTCCAATTTCTTGCCACTTTCGCATCTTTGGGCCACTGGTGCAACTTGAATCCGTCCCTGTTCGTGTTGTTACACCCTCCGACAACACACGGACGAGGCATGATGTCTCCAAGGTACGGAAAACAGTCGAAAAAACGGAAAATAACAGAGCTGATTTGACTCGGTGTTTGAGAAAATGGCGGATTGCTTCTCGATGTGACGTCACATTGTGACGTCATCGCTCCAAGAGCGAATACTAGAAAGGCGTTTAATTCGCCAAAATTCACCCATTTAGAGTTCGGAAATCGGTTAAAAAAATATATGGTCTTTTTTCTGCAACATCAAGGTATATATTGACGCTTACATAGGTCTGGTGATAATGTTCCCCTTTAAGATTTATTGGCGCTCTGTACTCCTCCCTATGTCCGTGTACACAGCGCCGTTTTAAAAAGTCATCCTTTTTACTTTTTGAAACCGATACCGATAATTTTGAAATTTCCAATATTACATTTTAAAGCATTTATCGGCCGATAATATCGGCAGTCCGATATTATCGGACATCCCTAATCAGCCCCCCCAAAAAATCAGCTTTCATCTATGTGACAAAACTCAAATCTGTCATGTCTGTGTGATCATGTTTTTGTTTTGGTCATGTTCGGTTTTGTTTTTGGACTTTTTGTGCACTTTTGTTTTGTCACCATAGCAACCATTAGTTTTCACCTGTCACGTCACGCACCTGTTTCACGTTTTGAGTCACGCACCTGTTTTCGTTAATCATGTCTATAGTAATTAAGTTCATTGTTTTCAGTTTGTCGTTCTGACGACATCCTGCATTTATGCTTCTGCACACTCTCCACACCCTTATGACTCTTGCTGCTCTTTTTTCATGCCGGTTCCATGCCAAGTAAGTTTTTGTTTATTAAGCCACAGTTAGTGTTTTTTGTTCATGTCCTTAGTTTTTTGCCCACGTGCAAGTATTGGTTTCATTTGTCAAGTTTGTACTTCCGCCTTGCGCGCACCTTTAGTTTGTTCTTTTTGTTATAGTAAAATTAAATATGTCTTCACCTTCACGCCATGTCTGGTCCAAATGTTCATTTGCACCACGGGAGAACAAACCACGCCATAGTCCAAGTCATGACAAAATCCTCTTTTGCAATAACCTGGAAGTAGTTGTCCAACAAAGATGTCTAACGATTTTCAATGACGGTCACTTTTTAACCTGTCCCTCGCCCTGAGTGCACCCTCCTGCAGCCATTTGCTTGCTCGCTTCTGTGCGGCTTTTAAATCCCTCCCCCTGGGATCCTTTTCTTTGCAAAAGCAAAACAAACCTCCAGCTCCAAAGGTGTCACTGCGCTTAAGTTTCCTCCAGACGTCTGGCCGCAAAGTAATGCCTTTCCGTCGCCCCTTCCTGGTCGCAAGTTTGCTGTCGTCCTCCAGAGACGCGCCACCCCGGGGTCAGGCTGCTTACAACAGATTAAAAGAGAGTGTCACTAATGTCACCCGGCTCGGGAATCAATGGCGCCGCGTAGGAAATTAAAGCTGTGACGGACACGGACGACCACATCGGGTCCTGTCAGAGAGCTTCTGTTCACAGATTTCTCCTCATGCTGGCAGCTGCCAGGACCCTGAGGTAGGAGGTTGGAGCGGGGCCCCTGCACGCTCCTCAACCACGGTGCACCCAAGGGGGCCAAAAAGTTGACACTGGAGCTACCAGCTCAATCAAGTTGTGCTACTGCGGGCTGAGCTTTAAATGTGTTCCTTTGCGCAAGAGAGCAACTTTTTCCCATTCCACACGAGGAGTGGAAATAAAAGCGAGGAAGTAGGCGACTACGATGTGCATTCAAAGACATGTAAACAGGTGTCATAGCTGATTAATGCTGATTCGCTATTGTACGGTCAGACAATGTGTCTGATCTCCGTTCATCAGCCTCTCTTTATCTGCCTTTCCTTTACCAGACAACTGATCTATTCACGCGGCTCCCAACAGGATGTCGCCATGCGTCAACAAAAGGCGAGTTGTCGTATTGTTGTGGAATGTTTTTAATGAGCCCATTTCTTTCACAATTACACATCACTGAAAAGGTGAAGGAAGGAGAGCATATTTAAATCCACTCTTCGTAAAATTACTTTAAAAAAAGTAATGAATTATAGTTACTCGCTACTTTAACAAATAGTAATTAAATTACTAACGGAATTAATGTGTTACAAAAAAAAATGAATGAAAGAGCTGGCATATGCAGTTGAGACGTTTCATGAGAGCAGAGTGTGGGTGTGTAGTGCCTGTTGCCAAGTGATGTGAAACGTCAGCGAGAACAGGATTCTAGCTCAGCTGTGTTTGTTAGCTTTTCACTGGATTGTGTTACTTAAGATTAAGATCTTTATACAAAACCCAAAACCGGTGAAGTTGGCACGTTGTGTAAATCGTAAATAAAAACAGAATACTATGATTTGCAAAGCCTTTTCAACCTATATTCAATTGAATAGACTGCAAAGACAAGATACTTAATGTTCGAACTGAGAAACTTATTTTTTTTTTGCAAATAATCATTAACTTAGAATTTAATGGCAGCAACACTTTGTAAAAAAGTGGCACAGGGGCAGTTTTACAACACTCAGTAAACATTTGGGAACTGAGGAGACCATTTTTTTAAGCTTTTCAGGTGGAATTATTTGCCATTCTTGCTTGATGTACAGCTTAAGTTGTTCAATAGTCAGGGGTCCCCGTTGTAGTATTTTAGCCTTCATAATGTGCCACACATTTTCAATGGTAGACAGGTCTGGACTACAGGCAGGCCAGTCTAGTACCCGCACTCTTTTACTATGAAGCCACGTTGATGTAACACGTGGCTTGGCATTGTCTTGCTGAAATAAGCAGGGGCGTCCATGATAACGTTGCTTGGATGGCAACATATGTTGCTCCAAAACCTGTATGTAACTTTCAGCATTAATGGTGCCTTCACAGATGTGTAAGTTACCCATGCCATGGGCACTAATGCACCCCCATACCATCACAGATGCTGGCTTTTGAACTTTGTGCCTATAACAATCCGGATGGTTCAGTTCCTCTTTGGTCCGGAGGACACGACGTCCACGGTTTCCAAAAACAATTTGAAATGTGGACTTGTCAGACCACAGAGCACTTTTCCACTTTGCATCAGTCCATCTTGGATGAGCTCGGGCCCAGCGAAGCCGGCGGCGTTTCTGGGTGTTGTTGATAAATGGCTTTTGCTTTGCATAGTAGAGTTTTAACTGCACTTACAGATGTAGCGATGAACTGTAGTTACTGACAGTGGTTTTCTGAAGTGTTCCTTTACACACTGATGTCGCTTGTTGATGCAGTACCGCCTGAGGGATCCAAGGTCACGGGCATTCAATGTTATGTGCAAACTCTTAATAGATTCTTCAATCAATCAATCTATTATAATTAGTCAGAAAAGGTTGGAAATGAAGCTAACACTACTAGCTGTGTTCACTTACCAGAGACAAAATGTTCACAGCACAGTCTGGAGTGTTCTGTAGAAGTCCAGTGATCCCTCTGTATCCTGCTCCGAATGGCAGAAATCCACTTGTCACGGCGGTCAACGTTATGCCAGTGTTTTTCAACCTTTTTTGAGCCAAGGCACATTTTTTGCGTTGAAAAATTCCGGAGGCACACCACCAGCAGAAATCATAAACTCAGTTGACAGTTAAAAGCCATTGTCGCAATTGTTGGATATGACTTTAAAGCATAACCAAGCATGCATCACTATAGCTCTTGTCTCAAAGTAGGTGCACTGTCAACACCTGACAAATCACACCTTGACTTATTTTGGCTGTTTTCCTGTGTGTAGTGTTTTAGTTCTTGTCTTGCGCTCCTATTTTGGTGGCTTTTTCTCTTTTGTTGGTATTTTCCTGTAGCAGTTTCATGTCTTATATTTCCCGCATCTACTTTGTTTCAGCAATCAAGAATATTTCAGTTGTTTTTATCCTTCTTTGTGGGGACATTGTTGATCGTCATGTCATGTTCGGATATACATTGTGGACGCCGTCTTTGCTCCACAGTAAGTCTTTGCTGTCGTCCAGCATTCTGTTTTTGTTTACTTGTAGCCAGTTCAGTTTAACTTTCGTTCTGCACAGCCTTCTCTAAGCTTCAATGCCTTTTCTTAAGGGCACTCACCTTTTGTTTATTTTTGGTGTAAGCATAAGACACCTTTTTACCTGCATTTACAAAGCAATTAGCTACCGGCTGCCACCTACTGATATGGAAGAGTATTACACGGTTACTCGGCCGAGCTCTAGACACTCAACAACAACACATCATTTGCAGACTATAATTACTGGTTTGCAAAAATGTTTTTAACCCAAATATGTGAAATTAGATAATCTCCCATGGCACATGCGGCAGAGTGGTTGAAAAACACTGCGTTATGCACCAAGCAGTGGGGAAAAAACCCCGTTTCGATCTGTTTCTTCTTCGGTAATTGCTTGAGGTCTTTCCGGTGCACTGCTGTCGATATAGCGCCTCTATAGTGGCACAAAGCTGCAACTGCAGTTAAAATACATAGCTGCCGCACTTGTGTAACCCTTCTCTGTCGAGCATACTTAATTCAGGAAAAAAAAGCGCTTGTCCTTGTTTTTCTTCTTTAAATAGCCTCCCCCTGCACCTGCAAAGTCTATTTTTCTCTTTATTTTTAATCTTAAACCCCCGAAAAAACTGTAATTGTGTTCCACTTTGTCTTCCCAAGAAGTACTTGCAGGGAAAGAAAGGGAGGTGGGGGAGAGTTGGTAATATATATTTCTTGTTTGTCCTCCAACTACTGACTCAGCGGGTGTGTTTGGCTCATGCCCACCATGAAGAGGGAACAAAATTAAATGTGCTTCATGGCATTAACGAGGAACATCGTAATAAAGCTTGTCTTGCGTAGGTGCGTGTCCTTGAGCAAGGCACTGAAGCTCCGACTGTTCTGGGGATGTAACACAATTTCATATCACAGTTAGTGTGTTATCATTACAATCACCGTATTGACAATATGCTTAAAAATACTAACACACAATGATTTTTTTTTTCATTAAATAAATAAACAGACACACAATACACTCTTCTTGACAAAAGAACCATGAAGTATTGGCCAGGTTTCTTAAAAACTACTCTATATTGAGAGTTAAACATATTTATCTTCTTTTTTAAATTGTAAAAGTTTTAGAGTGGGGGGTTGTCGTTTCACTTCCCAGACTTTCCCGGGATTTTTTTTATGATTCTTGTGGCCTAAAATGCTTTTTTTTAGAAAATGCGGCAAACTTTATGTTTTTAGGGCTTTTTTTTTTTCAATAACATTGAATCAGCATGGAATTAACTCAATTTGTTGTCAACGTTTTCAGTATCCTTTGAATCGTGATCTCAAAAAGCACAGGATTTCAACAAAAATTGGAAAACGAATGCTGTATTGATATTTTATTCATCTTATACTATGCAGATTCAAAGGTAGACACTAGATGGCAGTAAAAGCACTTTTCATTATAACACTCAAAGTGCTTCACAGATAACTAAGAATCCATCATTTATTCACTTCACATTCACACGTTGATGGTTGTAAGCTACATTTGTATATCATAATTATTGTAAAGAACTAGTGTTGTCCCGATCCGATATTTGGATCGGATCGGCTGCCTTTATTTGCCAAAAATTGCGTATCGGCAAGGCATGGGAAAATGCCGATCCAGATCCAGTTTTAAAAAAAAACTCCGGTCCGTTTTTTCCAACGCACCGATTTAAATAATACATTCCACTTTTCTGCTGCTCCGTAATTTCCGTTCCGCATTTTCCAGCACACCTTCAACACATCCACAATTCTCACACAGTTGCTTTTAGCTGCTGGCATTACACGACAGGCTCTTCTCACTCTTTCCTGTGTCTCCCTCTCACAGACAGCAAGTGCACCTTCTTACACACGTCACATATTGTCACGACATTCGTCACATACTGTCACGACATACGTCACATACGTATACGTCCTCCCCGAGCAGAGAGGTAGCAGCATGGCTAACGTTAGCTGTGATGCTAGCGCAGCCGTGCGAGCAACTCTCCCTCTAAGGTGCTCGCCTGTGCAATTGCGCACTGTTTAAGCATCCTCTGCGCATAGCAAATCTATGCCACGCACAAAATCAAATTAAAAAATAAGCGCATAACAATTTTCGACACACGGACACGACAGAGACAACAGTTTTCGTCATCATTGTTCAAATATTGTGACGTCTGTCGAGACGCTTATCTCCATTCGGTGCCACACGCCCACACCATCAAAATGCAGAGGCAAAAATTTCCACATCAACACCGTATGAAAAAATTTGTGATTTTTTTAGTTGTGATTTCCTTTTCTGCATGAAAGTTTAAAAGTAGCATATATTAATGCAGTATGAAGAAGAATGTTTTAATGTAGACATGCAAGCCTTGAAAGAACATTTTGAAAATCAAGACTACATTTCCTGCAAATGGGTGCATTTTTACCCTATATTTTAACTTTAGATTTATTCTCATATCAAAACTCTTTTGGCTGTCTTTTTGACATCAGGCGCCCTCCTCCACACCCTGGATTATAAATAATGTAAATAATTCAATGTGATTATCTTGTGTGATGACTGTATTATGATGATAGTATATATCTGATAGTATATATCTGTATCATGAATCAATTTAAGTGGACCCCGACTTAAACAAGTTGAAAAACTTATTGGGGTGTTACCATTTAGTCGTCAATTGTACGGAATATGTACTTCACTGTGCAACCTACTAATAAAAGTCTCAATCAATCAATCAAAACACATAGAATCATCATACTGCTGTGATTATATGCATCAAGTGTTCATTCAAGGCTAAGGCAAAATATCGAGATATATATCGTGTATCGCAGTATGGCCTTAAAATATCGCAATATTAAAAAAAGGCCATATCGCCCAGCCCTAGTTCAATGATGCCATTTCTGTTTGTCATGTATAATTTTGTCTATTTTGTGTTTATCCTTGAATAAACAGGTCAGTTTCTTGTTACCAACCATTGTGTATTATTCAAACTCCCCTAATTCAGCTGGCTAGTTGTTATCAAGAGTACTAAAACCCTTTTCAACATGATTCTGACAACTAAGTAGGCTAAATAACTTTAAACTTTAATACATGCTCGGATAGGCCAGTATCGGTCAGTATCGGTATCGGTCAGTATCGATATCGGATCGGAAATGCAAAAACAATATCGGTATCGGATCGGAAGTGCAAAAACCTGGATCGGGATATCCCTACCCGATACCAATATTTTGGTACCGATACTGGTATTTACTTTATTTGTCGCCATGGAGGCGAGGATTAGTGATTTAGAAGTAGTTTAAAGACTGGACTTTAGCCGCTAGCTAGCTAGCCATGTCTTAAAGCACCTCTTCTTGAGGGCGTTTCAGTGTTACAACTTCACCTTTATCGTTTATTGTCTGTTTGTAAGTACTCGGTGATTGTGCGCTGCCGAACATTCTCCACTGCTCGTAAAACCATCAATGACGCGAAGTGATTACGAAGGGAGGGGGGGTGGTGACCGGTACTTTTTAGCGACGGTATAGTACCGAATATGATTCATTAGTATCGCGGTACTAAACCAATACCGGTATACCGTACAACTCTATAAAGAACACGATAAGGCTCCCTTATTGTCCACAAGTTGCAGACATGTCTATTTTATGCTTGAAAGTGTATGTCCATCTCAAACATGTATTTATGTTCAAACATGTCATGTGGGTTGACTTCCTGTTGTACAGTGTTTCTTAAACATACGTTTTTGGGCCGCAAGCGCCCCCTAGAGGGCCGCCAAAAATATCAGTTTCTCAGCTGTGGTCCTTATGGGCTGTGGGAGTCTCTGTTGTAATACAATTTGTCACCACTTGTGGCAGTAATGACAATCTCAGACAAACCGAAGACGTTTGGAGCGAAAAGTCACAGAAAAGTTTCTTCAGCGCAAGAAATATGACTAAAGTGGTGAAGCTGTATTTTCATTTGTATTTTAATTATGACAGTTTACTTAAGATATTATATATAATATAGTAATATATGATTGCAATTTTTATTTTTTATTTAGATGATTTATTTTGGTACAACATAATTGTATGGTCAGTTTTGGTATTGGATTTTTTTTTTATAGATGGAAATTAAAAATCAAAATTGGTTTATTTGAAAACAATAAAATGAAAAACTAAAGGTTTTCTCTTTTGGTGTTGAAAAGCAATAACTTAATATAAAAAACAGTTGGATTTTTATTGTATAATTTCATGAAAGAAAAATGAAGATTCCAGTAAACAGACACGGAAAAACCGACAAAACTGATTTTTTTTTTTTAATAGTCTGACTCAGGAAGTTTTATTTTCAAAGTAAAAGCAGGGATATTACAGTACCCGTGTGCCTGGCAGAAATGTCTTTGGAGCCCTACACAGAAAATATTATAGACATGGCACAACCAGGGCTGACATCTACAGATACTATATATACCATATCATAGTGTGGAGGCAAAAGGGATCTCTGATCATGCACCATACTACACATTTTCTTACAGTCCGCAGTCCTGTCTTTAAAATCATTACTTCAGGTTCCAGAATATGAAAACACATCTGATTTGGTCTGTTTTTCACTTTCTGTTGATATCTGCGTATATTTATCCGTAGATGTTAGTTTTTGTTGTGCCATGTCTAAAAAAAAAATCGATGCCGGGCTCCAAAGACATTTGAACCATTTTGTCCTCGGGTGCCTGCAAATGAAAAAACATCTGTTTTTCAATTTTTGTTTACTTGGGATCTTCATTCTTCTTTTATGAAATATAAAATGAAAATCAAACCATTTTTTTTTTACATTTGGTCATTGCTTTTCACCACCAAAAAAGAAGAAACACTTTGTAAATTTAAATTCCAAATCATATACTGACCATGGGTCCGTGTACCTACCGTTCATTCGATTTCGAATTTTAAAATGCAAATCAAAAACAAGTTTTCTGCCATCTTTTCTATTTTTATTTCTGAAACAAAAGTTGGACAGCAAAATTAGGGCCGTTTTTTTCATTTTTATTATATATGGCAGATTTTAAAACAAACAAAAAAGGGTTGATTTTCAATCAAATATTGCCATAACATTGGATTTTGTGCTGTTTTCCTATAATGGATTTTCTTTTACCAGATAAACACAAAAATCCAATATATGTTCATCCAAAAAGCAAAGATTCATGTTTAGCTGTGTGATGACAAATTGAACCGGAAGCAGTATTTCAACTTTTCCTTCGCGTATAGCATGTTTTTAGCATCACCGTAAAATCTCCTAATTGTCATTTAAAAAAAGTGTCATTAAATAGTTGTCCAAATTTTGTTTCAGAAATGAAAACAGAAAAAAATGGCCCAAAATGTGTTTTTTGATGTGCATTTAAGAATTGGAAATATAACTTACAGGGACCTATACTGACCATGTATATACATTTATTTTTTGTGAGTCCTATCCCTTGCAGTATAATTTTCTAGTATTTATTTTTCTAATCAGCCTGACCTAAGCCTAAGGTTTATGTGTTAAATAAATAATTATTTTTTGTGATCAACACATGGCTTTATATATTTTGACATGGTTGTAAACCGTACGTAAATTATATATAAATGTTGAATACAACTAAAATCAAGAATAAGATTACTAATTCAGTGTTAATGTTTAAATTGGACCTCTGGGCCCCGAGGTCAAAAAGGTTAGCAACACCCGAGCACAGCTTGTCGGTTCAATATGCACATGTGATCGGCTTAGCTGCTCAGACAGCAATGTGTTTAGATTGGGGAAAGATGTTTTGTATTCTTGTTAACATTTAGGCTGGTTAGCGATTAGCGCGTTAGCTGCTTCTCCAGAAAATGAGCAGTATCAAAGTGCGGTAATTGATAATTTTTTTTCCGCAATTTTTTCTTTTGTTTTCTTTAATCAATCCAACAAAATAATATGCAATAATACCATAATAATCCAATTATAATTCCAAAACCAAACCTTCAGAATAGACTTGGAGACTTAGACTTCCTTTTATTGTCATTCACATTTGAAGTTTACAGTACAGATACGAACGACATTTTGTTGCATTAGCTCGTTGTAGTGCAGGATAAAAGAGCAATAAGGTGCAGATATAAATAAATAGATTACTGTACAGATAAATATATTGCACTTTTGCATATGCATCCTCGTTTATGGATGTATGTTATATTGTCTTTATATTCCAGCGAGTAAATCCGTTTTTGGGGAGGGGAATTGAGGGGATTATTACGATGCGTTCAAGAGTCTTACGGCCTGAGGGAAGCAGCTGTTACAGAACCTGGAGGTTCTGCAACGGAGGCTGCGGAACCTCTTTCTAGAGTCCAGCAGTGAAAACAGTCCTTGGTGGGGGTGGGAGGAGTCTCTGCAGAATTTCTGAGCCCTGGTCAGGCAGCGGCTTTTTGCGATTTCCAATAGTTGAACAGCAATTAACAAAGCAGTTGAGAGGACACACCAACATGACACAAAACAATCCAAAAGTAGTCAAACAAAAATGACTAATATCAACAACAGTATCAATATTAATAAGAATTCTAACATAGTGATTAGAAATCCCTCATTGACATTATCATCACAGCCATTTATAAAAAAAAAAATTAAACATTTAAAAAATGAACAATAGTGTCACAGTGGTTTACACTTGCATCACATCTCATAAGCTTAACACATTAAAATTTGAAACACTACTACTAACTGTCGAGAATTGATCATATATACCAGCTCAGTGGCCTAGTGGTTAGTGTCCGCCCTGAGATCGGTAGGTCGTGAGTTCAAACCCCGGCCGAGTCATGCAAAAAAGACTATACAAATGGGACCCAATACCTCCCTGCATGGCACTCAGCATCAAGGGTTGGAATTGGGGGTTAAATCACCAAAAAATGATTCCCGGGCGCGGCCACCGCTGCTGCTCACTGCTCCCCTCACCTCCCAGGTGGTGAGGGTGATGGGTCAAATGCAGAGGATAATCTCACCACACCTACACTGCAAAAAGTCAGTGTTCAAAAACAACAACAAAAAAATACTAAAATTTGGGGTATTTTATTTGAACTAAGCAAAATTATCTGCCAATAGAACAAGAAAATTCGGCTTGTCAAGACTTTCCAAAACAAGTAAAATTAGCTAACCTCAATGAACCCACAAATACCTTAAAAAAAGTATATTCCCACTAATAACAAGTGCACTTTTCTTCGTAGAAAAAAAAGACCTTTTTGCTCAATATTTTGAAAAATATTCTTAAAATAAGCAAATGCTAGTGCCCTTATCTTGACATAATGATTTGCGCTCTTTTTTAATGCTTGAAGTAAGAAATGATTACTTTAAAAAAGTAGTTTTATACTTGTGAGTGTTAATGACACAGCTTTGCATCAGTTGATATTCTAGTTTCAAGCATGTTTTACTCAATATAGGTCATAAAATCTCAGCAACAAGCTGTAATATCTTACTGAGATCATTTAGGACCAAAACCCTTAAAACAAGTAAAACACTCTAACATAAAATCTGCTTAGTGAGAAGAATTATCTGATCAGACAGAAAACAAGCAAATATCACCCTTATTTGAGATATTTAATCTTACTTAGATTTTAGTTTGTGCAGTGAAGTGTGTGTGTGACAATCATTGGTAATTTAACTTAAACTTTTTAAAGTAATCAATACATTCCTACACTGCGAAAAGTCAGTGTTCAAAAACAAGAAAAAAAAATACTAAAATTTGGGGTATTTTATTTGAACTAAGCAAAATTATCTGCCAATAGAACAAGAAAATTTGACTTGTCAAGACTTTCCAAAACAAGTAAAATTAGCTAACCTCAATGAACCCAAAAATACCTTAAAATAAGTATATTCTCACTGATAACAAGTGCACTTTTCTTGGTAGAAAAAAAAGACGTTTTTGCTCAATATGTTGAAAAATATTCTTAAATTAAGCAAATTCTAGTGCCATTATCTTGACATAATGATATGTGCTCGACATCATGGTTTCTTTTTCATGCTTGATGTAACAAATTATTACTTTAAAAAAGTAGTATATACTTGAGTGTTAAAGGCCTACTGAAATGCGATTTTCTTATTTAAACGGGGATAGCAGGTCCTTTCTATGTGTCATACTTGATCATTTTGCGATATTGCCATATTTTTGCTGAAAGGATTTAGTAGAGAACATCGACAATAAAGTTCGCAACTTTTGGTCGCTGATAAAAAAGCCTTGCCTGTACCGGAAGTAGCAGACGAGTAGCGTGACGTCACAGGTTGTGGAGCTCCTCACATCTGCACATTGTTTACAATGCAGCGAGAGCAATTCGGACCGAGAAAGCGACAATTTCCACATTAATTTGAGCGAGGATGAAAGATTTGTGGATGAGGAAAGTGAGAGTGAAGGACTAGAGGGCAGTGGGAGCGATTCAGATAGGGAAGATGCTGTGAGAGGCGGGTGGGACCTGATATTCAGCTGGGAATGACTAAAACAGTAAATAAACACAAGACATATATATACTCTATTAGCCACAACACAACCAGGCTTATATTAAATATACCACAAATTAATCCCGCATAACAAACACCTCCCCCCTCCCGTCCATATAACCCCCCAATACAACTCAAACACCTGCATAACACACTCAATCCCACAGGCCAAAGTACCGTTCACCTCCCCAAAGTTCATACAGCACATATATTTCCCCAAAGTCCCCAAAGTTACGTACGTGACATGCACATAGCGGCACGCACGTACGGGCAAGCGATCAAATGTTTGGAAGCCGCAGCTGCATGCGTACTCACAGCACCGCGTCTACGCATCCAACTCAAAGTCCTCCTGGTAAGAGTCTCTGTTGTCCCAGTTCTCCACAGGCCAATGGTAAAGCTTGACTGTCATCTTCCGGGAATGTAAACAATGAAACACCGGCTGTGTTATCCGGCACAACAGTCAGGGGGTGCATTCTACGGCGGGGGTGCGTTATCCGGCACAACACCTGCCGCAATACACCGCTTCCCACCTACAGCTTTCTTCTTTGCGGTCTCCATTGTTCATTGAACAAATTGCAAAAGATTCACCAACACAGATGTCCAGAATACTGTGGAAATTTGCGATGAAAACAGACGCCTTAATAGCTGGCCATCATGCTGTCTCAAAATGTCCTCTACAATCCGTGACGTCACACGCTGACGTCATCATACTGAGACGTTTTCAACAGGATATTTTGCGTGAAATTTAAAATTGCACTTTAGTAAGCTAACCCGGCCGTATTGGCATGTGTTGCAATGTTAAGATTTCAATATTGATATATAAACTATCAGACTGCGTGGTCGGTAGTAGTGGGTTTCAGTAGGCCTTTAATGACACAGCTTTGCATCAGTTGATATTCTAGTTTCAAGCATGTTTTACTCAATATAGGTCATAAAATCTCAGCTACAAGCTGTAATATCTTACTGAGATCATTTAGGACCAAAACCCTTAAAACAAGTAAAACACTAACATAAAATCTGCTTAGTGAGAAGAATTATCTTATCAAACAGAAAATAAGCAAATATCACCCTTATTTGAGATATTTAATCTTACTTAGATTTCAGTTTGTGCAGTGAAGTGTGTGTGTGACAATCATTGGTACTTTAACTTCAACTTTTGAAAGTAATCATTACATTCCTACACTGATTTTGTTTAGGCCCTTGCCATGTAAACCGAGATGGTAATTTTTTTGAAATTACATTTACATTTAATTCATTTGACAAAAAAAAAGAAAACACTTTAGATAGCCGCGTTTTTAGGTTTTCACTGAGCCGAGGATCAAGTCTTGGAACTTTTGATTCCCTTTTTGTCTCCTCACCCAACTTGAGGGCTCACCTGTCACCAGCGGGACGGCCTCAGGAAGCCGACGGCAGCCCTCGCCATGGCCTTGACGGGATTTGCATTTGAATTCCAGGATCAGGACACCTGCGCTCCGACGTTTGTGCTGTTTGGCTTCACCTGCGTCCTGTCCGTTGTTCTGCTCGTTACGCGGTCGGCTGAGAAACTGGGGGAGCGGCGTGACGCCGGAGGTATGCCGAGGCGGCGGCGGTGAGGACGACGGGCGGGGGGTTAGGTTTGCGATAACAAGCCCTTTGCAAACCGAGCAACCGTGAGTGCCTCGACTGGGCTGCGGTGAATGCAAAAAAGCTGAGGTTTTCATGCTGACTGCTGGAGCATGCGAGCGCACTTCTTCCCCGCCACGGGAGACGGGACTGTCATGACAAAGCTGCTCTTTTTTTCTCGCCCCTTCCTGCTCTTCATCGTCTCTCTGCCTCATCCTGTCCTCATTCCGGGCTGGTTTGCGGCCTCTGTTTGCCTCTTCCTTCCTCGTTATGTATAACACAAGGTGACATTATTGTCCCTTTTCTCCTGGGAGTGGAGAGGAGAGAGCGTGTGGGTGATGTGCAGTGGAGGCGCGCTGTCAAAAAGCCGGGGAACGTTTGCCATCTTTCAGGGAAGGCCTAATTGAAAACCCAAACCTCTGCAGTTCCAACAAATTAAACAACACGGGGAAGAAGCTTTTAAAGCGATTGCGCGTCTTCACTTCAGAGCCTCCTTGTGGGATTTTGCCATTGAGAATCGAACCATCACCCCCTGTGCACCATGTAATGGTAATGGTTGGGTTTATTTCCAACATGCCCCCCAAAAAAAGTAACGCTGAAGAACATTACTTGAACCTGGCTCCCCTGCGGGCTCAGGAACACAAAGAAAGTACTAGAATGGAAGATGGGGCCTCTGTAGTGGCTGCTGGTGGCAGGAGCTCTGTGCTCTTGTGTCATCCTTTTGTGTTTCCCTCTTGTTATCATGTGGGTTTGTTTTTTTTTGCCTTTTGGTTCGTGCTTTTTTGTGAACTTCTGGTTCTGCCTCCCGGGAGCCTTTTGGCCATAGAGACCAGCTGCTGGGTCTCTGCCACACCATAGTCCGTTTGCAGAGACTGGAGGAGATGCGGATGGAGAGACAGGGCTACGGAGCTAGGACGGACAAGCTTCAGGGTGTCTTGGCTTAATGAGCAGGTATCGGACACCTCGGTGTCCTTGGACGCATCCTCGATCATCCATACAGACTGGACTCTGGCCGAGAGTTGATTACTTTGTTGGGTCCGCTCCTGTCTCTGGCCATGCTCCCCCCACCCCAGCAGACGAGTTGAGTTGAATTGAGTTTGAGTTTATTTCGAACATGCATGCATACAACACAGTGACGTGCTGTCAGGGGAGGCAAGTGAGGCAGTGCCTCACCTTGCCACCAGGTGGCTTAACCATAAGATGTTCAAAAACGAAGTAATAAAATAAGTTTGAATATTTATCTTTTGGTCTATGTTTTCTATGTGATTTTGGTGTGGTTCCTGTATATTTTGATCCCTTTCATGGTCAAAATCGCGGAAATTCAGTTTTCCTGATTAAAAATAACTCGGCCAACGCAAAGTGAGGCAGACACAGGTGGTGCCTCCACGGCTACACACAAAGTGTATTGCGCGTGTGCGTGCGAGGGTGCGTGTGCATGCTGAGGCAGGCCATGAGGCAGCAAGTACCTCTGCCTCAAGGTAGGGGGTGATATATTGTCAATTTGCAGTTCAATGCCTCTGCAGTACTCGCCACACTGGGAGAAATGAGGGCGCTCAAGCAAGCAGACACATGTCTCTCCAGCGGAAGTCAGCCTTTTTCTTTTCTTTTTTAAACTGTATTTATAACAAACATGGCATTTTTATTAGACTAAGCCAGCGTTTGTGGGTGTTTTTTGTCAGATGCAAAAATATTGTTTTACTGCTTGGAATGAAATTGAATTAAATGAATGTGTCTGCCAATATGGAGGATTATATACTGTATCCAAGATGAAATACTTCTCTAAACTGGACTTTAAGACAAAATTAATGTGATCATACAAATTAGGTTTTCACGGAGGATAGCTATTGCTGCTTCAGACACAAATACAGAAAGGTAAGATACACTCACAATACTTGGTTTCTTTTGTTAAAAGCAAATGGGACCAAAAAGTATTTAATAACAACTTTATCAAATACTTTTTGTACCCATGTATCATGTTTTTATGAAAGCGAATAACTCCCTTCTTTTTCATGTTGCTCTAACGTGCAACCTAAATCAACAATGATTAGAGCTGCACATATGAATTTAAGTTAAAAAAAAAGAAGAAAAAAAAACTCCAAAAGTATTTATGCCTCACCTGGTGTATAGTTCACCGCACGTCACCGATACAACATGATACATCACAATTTCCAGTTTCTCTTTTCAACATGTTCGAAAAGGAGTAGGAAGAAGCAGAGCTTATTTAGTCCTAACCCTTTTCTTTTACATAACAGTTGCTAAAACTTTTGTTCACTTCCTATTCTCAATTTATTCACAATATATTCCGTAAGTAATCACAATAAAAATACATAAATAAATAAAGTTAAAGTTAAAGTTAAAGTACCAATGATTGTCACACACACACACTAGGTGTGGTGAAATGTGTCCTCTGCATTCGACCCATCCCCTTGTTCACCCCCTGGGAGGTGAGGGGAGCAGTGGGCAGCAGCGGTGCCTCGCCCGGGAATCATTTTTGGTGATTTAACCCCCAATTCCATAAATAATACTCGGTGAAGTAAGTTATATTTCATATGGTGAGATGAGTAAGATTATTTTGAAAATGAACGGATGGATGGATGAAATAAATTCAGAATGTTTATCATGGTTCTTCTTCTTTGTACTTTGTAAACACTTTAAGTTTGAAGAGTTTCTTGAAGTGGATTAAATTAGTACATTGTTTGATTTCATTGCTTAATCCATTCCATAATTTAATTCCACATACAGATGGCATAGAACACCGCAGAGGCCACCACAGTGTATATGTTGTTGTTTTTTTGTTTTTTTGTTGTTGTTGTTTTTACTTTTGTAGCTGTATGTAGAAGTGGCTGGTTGCATCAATTCTGCACTTTTAATGTCTCTAATGTCCTTTGTGGTCTTTGATATTTATGATTCCCTCTTACAGACATGCTTATGTGTGCTATGGCTATGATGTTTTTTTTCTCCTTGGCCTCAGTCTGGACCCCCTCTCCAGGGGCCCAGGCTTAGACTGAATTTTTTGTTATTTTTTTCTCACGCCCCCCAGCGTTTACCTGTTTCTCACCCTTTTTGTAAGGGGCGCCAGAAGTTGGCAGACCCGTCAGCGATCCTGTTATGTCTCCCTGTAATATTTGTTTGATCTTGAATGGGATTGTGCCGAAAATCTTAATTTCCCCTCGGGGATTAATAGAGTATTTCTGAGTCTGATCCTGAATTCGGTTTTTGTTCGGTTCCAAAATGTCACAGAAAGACCGAATTTACAAAAAAAAGCAGCAAACTTTTCCCATGAGAAATCACGGAAATACAATAAATGTTCAGAATCAGAACATACTTTAGTAATCACCAAGGGTAAATTAAGATTTTCAGCACAATCCCATTCAAGATCGACAAACATTACAGGGAGACAGAACAGGATCGCTAGGGGTTTGCCAACTTCCGGCGCCCCTCACAAAAAAGGTGAAAAAACAGGTAAACGAAAAAACAGCCTAAGCCTGGGCTCCTGGAGAGTGGGTCCAGACTGAGGCCAAGGAAAACAAACTCATAGCCATAGCACACATAAACATGTGTGTAAGAGGGGAAACATCAAAGAACACCAAGGACATTAAAGACATTAAAAGAGCAGAGCTGATGCAACCAAACATTTCTACATACAGTTACAGAAGTAAAACAACCACAAAAAACCCCAACAAAAACACCTTTTTTCTGAAAAGTATCGGGACAAGCCTAGTAGTATGAACTAGTGTTGCCCCGATAGCAATATTTTAGTACCGGTTTCTAAATATTATTGGCTTTATTTTAACAAGAAATTTTATTTTTTTTATTTTTTTATTTTTTGTGTGTGTGTCCTGTCCAGCTTCTCAGGCAAATCATATAGTTGATGTAGATGCCCATGTCGGCTGTTCAGATTTACTTTACAAAAGAGAAGTGTAGGATACTTCTCTTGTTGCCTTATTTGTATTTGACTTTATTAAATGTATTTATATTATCATTTAGTGCAGCCGGGCCGGAGCAGGAGGGGATAGAAAGAGAAAAAAAAGAAGACAGAGGGGGAAATTGTGGGGACAAGAGGGGGATTAGACAGAGAGACAAAAACAACAACAGCAAACAACAACAACAACAACAACAATAGAGCAACATCAGCAAATATGACATGTACAAATATGATGGTAAAAGTAATAGCAAAAAAGCAGTTAGTGAAAAATAAATAATACAGAAATGACAATGAGCATTATTACACTACAAATGGATCAATACAAATACCAATAGAAATAGCGCTATTGATAATGAACAATACCAATAATTTACCTTTATTATCAACAATACAGTTGTTTAAATGCAACAATACATATACGTAATGATAACTTGAGATACGAAAGAATGCAGAAAAATGGAGGGGGAGAAAGAGAAGCAACCTACATTAACCTTGTAGATTGTTATAGTCCCAATAGGTTAAGCTTTGTCAGTGTGCCATGTGTTACACCCAGTTTACCCTAGGGCAACAACGTTAATATATGTTTGATGAAACGTGATTATGTGCATGAGTGTAAGTATGCATATGTACTTGTATATGTACAGAATGTGTATATGTGTTTGTACAATGAATGTATATGTACAGAATGTGTATATGTGTTTGTACAGTGAATGTATATGTACAGTATGTGTATGTGTATGTTTGTATATTGAATGTGCGTGTGGATGTACGAACATTAGGTAGGTAAATATGTACTGTATTTGTGTATGTATGTGGGAGCGTAGGTACCTATGTACGTATGTGAGCATATGTGAATTTGCATGTACAATACATTCGACTCCCAGAGTGCGTGGGAGCCAGAGCACGGCCCCATCACCCCCGAGAGCCCAACCCACAAACAGTAGAGAGACCACACCCCACACGGGCAGAAAGGCGAGACGCCCTGCCCGAGGGACCCAGAGACTCCCCGCAACCGGACGGGAAGACCGCCCCCGCCCCACCGGCAACCGGGCCCCCATGAGCCCACCCCCCACCCCCGGAGAGCGCGGCGAGGCCAGCCCCCGGCCACCCCACCCAAACCGGCCGCCGCAGGACCACCCAGGCACAGGGCCACGGGAACCACCCACCCCACCCGCAGGGACCCCAACGATGGAGATGGAACAACCAGCAACCGCCCCGCCGAGAACAAGAAATGTTCAATGTTTCTTATTGCAAGTTTGTCCTTAAATAACATAGTGAACATACTAGACAACTTGTCTTTTATTAGTAAGTAAACAAAAACTAATTTGTCTGCTGACATATGCAGTAACATATTGTGTCATTTCTTATTCAATTTTGTCAAAATTAATAAGGACAAGCTGTAAAAATGGATTATTAATCAATTTTTCCATTCCATCAATACTTTTTATTTTAACATGTTCTATCTATACTTCTGTTAAAATGTAATAATCACTTATTATTCTGTTGTTTGATACTTTACATAATTTAGGTATCAATCCGATACCAAGTAGTTACAGGATCATACATTGGTCATATTAAAAGTCCTCATGTGTCCAGGGACATATTTCCTGAGTTTATAAACATAATATACATTTTAAAAAAAAGGAAAAAAAGATTTTGTGACGATAAAAAACATCGATGTAATCCATACTTGCCAACCTTGAGACCTCCGATTTCGGGAGGTGGGGGGTGTGGTTAAGAGGGGAGGAGTATATTTACAGCTAGAATTCACTGAGTCAAGTATTTCATATATATATATATATATATATATATATATATATATATATATATATATATATATATATATATATATATAAGAAATACTTGACTTTCAGTGAATTCTAGCTATATATATATATACGTGTATATATACGTGTATATATATATATATATATATATTTATTTTATTTGTTATATATATATATATGGAATTGATGGGTATATATATATATATATATATATATATATATATATATATATATATATAATATAAATAAGAGAAATACTTGAATGTCAGTGTTAATTTATTTACACATATACACACACAACACTCATCTACTCATTGTTGAGTTAAGGGTTGAATTGTCCATCCTTGTTCTATTCTCTGTCACTATTTTTCTAACCATGCTGAACACCCTCTCTGATATATATATATATATATATATATATATATATATATATATATATATATATATATATATATATATATATATATATATATATATATATATAAATAAGAAATACTTGACTTTCAGTGAATTCTAGCTATATATATATATATATATATATATATATATATATATATATATATATATATATATATACGTGTATATATACGTGTATATATATATATATATATATATTTATTTTATTTGTTATATATATGTATATGGAATTGATGGGTATATATATATATATATATATATATATATATATATATATATATATAATATAAATAAGAGAAATACTTGAATGTCAGTGTTCATTTATTTACACATATACACACACATAACACTCATCTACTCATTGTTGAGTTAAGGGTTGAATTGTCCATCCTTGTTCTATTCTCTGTCACTATTTTTCTAACCATGCTGAACACCCTCTCTGATGATGCATTCTGCTTCGTCTCCTTGTTGTGTGTGCAGTTGTGCACTGCACTCTCTAAAAGTCGTAAATGTTATTGTCACATATGCATGTACAGTAGATGGCAGTATTGTCCTGTTTAAGAGTGTCACAACATTGCTGTTTACGGCAGACAAACTGTTTTAAGGTAGACGAAAACATGACTACTGTTGTTGTGTGTTGTTGCCGCGGTGGGAGGACGTTAATGAAACTGCCTAACAATAAACCCACATAAGGAACCAATAACTCGCCCTCGATCATTCAACAGTTATAACGTGATTGGGAAGGCACGCTGTTTATATTGTGGGAAAGCGGATGTGAAAACAGGCTGTCGACACGTCACTCAGGTCCGCCTGAATTTCGGGAGATTTTCGGGAGAAAATTTGTCCCGGGAGGTTTTCGGGAGAGGCGCTGAATTTCGGGAGTCTCCCGGAAAATCCGGGAGGGTTGGCAAGTATGATGTAATCATAGTAGTATCGACTAGATATGCCATTGTACTTGGTATCATTACAGTGGATGTTAGGTGTAGATCCACCCAAGGCATTTGTTTACTTTCAGGGTGCTAGCTTGCTGTTAGCGGTTAGCTATTGTATCCTCCTACGGTGTGTAGTGAAGCATGTTTAGCTGTTCCTCGTCCTGCAGGGATGATACTTGTAAGAAACGTACTTTATTTGTCGCCATGGAGGCGAGGATTAGTGATTTAGAAGTAGCTAAAACACTGTCGGCTGTGAATGGATGTTAGCCGCTAGCTATCTAGCCATGTCTTAAAGCATCTCTTCCTGAGGGCGTTTCAGTGTTATAACTTCACCTTTATCCTTAGTTTTTAGACCAAACTGCGTCCGTTCTCCCTTTTCTGTCCACACAATGTGTCTGTTTGTAAGTACTCCATGATTGTGCACTGCCGAACATGCTCCTTTGCAAAAGCAGCAATGTCATGACATGACAACGCGCCGTCATGCCCAGGGACCGATACTTTTCAAACAGAGTTTAGTACCGTTTTTGTTCATTAGTACCAGGATACTATACCAGTACACCGTACAACCCTAGTGTGAACCACTATCCAGTCTTCACAAGACCACGTAGGATTCTTTATTTAGGCACTGGATTCTGCAGAATTTGACGTGGGCAAATGGACTAGTTTGGTACTTAGCAATGATAACTGAGAAAGTGAGGCCCATTTTTTAACAACATTTTTCATTGACCATTGAGTCAGGACACGTTAGTTACCACTGCACTTGTTGAAGTTCCATGCTCAATCCGGTCCTTAGATTTAGTCCACGTGCGTGCATATCTGCGTATATTTCCCCAGGGGGTCTCATTTCTCTTTGTTGACCAACACGTCTGAACCTCAACATTATAGTCACCTCCGCCCTTCGAGAAAGTTGCAAGTAAATGAGGCTCGGGGCTTGGGAATGAAATCTCCCAAACAATCAGAAAGTTTTCCAACTGTTCCCTGCCGCAGTACGCCGGCTTCAGCGCACCAGACTGGAATAGTTTTGCCTAAACACACTTGATGCATTCGGACAGGCTTCTCAAGCTCTTGTTAGCGTTTGCCAGCAGCACTCAAAGGTCAGTTCTCTACCTCACGCACTGAATTGTGATCTGCGCCTCGGCCTCAATTGAGCGCATGAAGCCGCAGTCACAGCTCTTGACGCTTGAAATGATCTGGAGAGGAGTGAAGTCCATGCAGAAGGGAGCTTTTCCCCTCTAATCTAGAGAAACCATGTTGTTTGTTTGGACCGCACTTAACATTGTTGTTGGGTTAAAGGCCATGAAAAAGGTTGTAACATCACACACGTTGTAAGGCTTCTTCTTCTTCTCCCTGCTTATAAGTTGCCCTCACTTCAGTTCCCTGCACCGTCCTTTGATGTGTAAATGGGAATGAAGTTCCAGATGTGCCACTTCAGCATGGAGTCAAGAAGATGGAAGCGAATAACGGATTCACGCTAAAGCTCGGCAACCCATTTTTTTTTCTCTCTCTCTCTTTCTCTCTCTCTCTCTCTCTCTCTTTAATGCATTATTTAATGTTTCACTCATAATTTGGGGGAGATATAAAACATTTTTTCAGATGGAAAGTCATTTCGACGTCCATTCAGAGCAATCATAGAATCCACACGAGGTGCTGTCTGGAATTGGAACTGAGTAGGATCTGTACGGTATACCGGTATTAGAATAGTACAGCGATACTAATGAATCATATTTATTTATTTATTTATTTACAGACAGACATAGTTTTGTATTTCATTATTGTTTCTTTTGCAAATATCAGAGTCCGTTCAGCAAAAAGGTCATCCCTAGAAGCACCCAGCTTATGGACAGTGACCCGCAGCATATAATATTCGGTACTATACAGTCTCTAAAAAGTACCGGTTTTATTTAAGGAAAAACTTGCAATAAGAAACATATGTTTAATGTACCGTAATATTTTTTGTTAAAATAAAGCTAATAATGCCATTTTTTGTGGTCCAGTTTATTTAGAAAAGTATCGAATGTCATGACTGTGTGACCATGTTTTGTATTAGTCATGTTTTGTTTTGTTTAGTTATTGGACTCTTTAGTTTCTGGATTTTCACTCCCTTGTCTTTTTTCCATGGTTACCCATTAGTTTCACCTGTTCCACGTTTGGACTCATTGTGCACTCTTGTTTGTCACCATAGCAACCCATTAGTTTTCACCTGTCACATCACGCACCTGTTTCACGTTTTGAGTCACGCACCTGTTTTCGTTAATCATGTCTGTAGTATTTAAGTTCATTGTTTCAGTTTGTCTTTCTGGCGACACCCGGATTCATACCCCTGTCACACTCTGTTTACCTTTGCGCACTTCATAGTCCATGCCAAGTAAGTTTTTGTTTATTAATGCCACAGTTAGTGTTTTTGTTTAATTGTTCACAGTTTCTGCCTATGTGCAAGTTTTGTTTTCAATAGCCTAGTTTTGTACCTCCGTCATTGTGCGCTCTTTTTGTTTGTTCCTTTTTGATATATAGTGTTAAAATAAATCATGTATTCACCTTCACGCCATGTCTGGTCCAAATCACTTGCACCTCGGGAGAACAAACCACGCCATAGTCCTAGTCGTGACATCGAAAATATTGGTATCGGCAGAACACTAGTACAAACTAACCTTGTTTTCCATCCATCCATCCATCCATTTTCTACTGCTTGTCCCTCTTGGGGTGACGGAGGGGTGCTGGAGCCTATAATATTGCAATCCATTTCCTAGAATATTTTCTGGTAATGCTGAAAATGTAATCTAGTGATGCCTAGGTTTTTGTCTGATTTGGTTTTCGACAAAAATGTTTTTCTCCAGTTATTGTATTAGAGATTTACATATGTTTTTTCAGACCCTAATTATTACTACTGTATTGTCCAGACTAGGGGTGTCAAACTCATTTTAGATTGGGGGCCACATGGAGAAAAATCTACTCCCAAGTGGGCCGGACTGGTAAAATCACGGCGTGATATTTTCAAAATAAAGACTACTTCAGATTGTTTTCCTTTTTTGAAAATAGAAAAAGGACATTCTGAAAATGTACAAATCATAATGTTGTTGTTTGTTTTTTTTACACTTACATGTTGCGGTTAATAGTATTCTATCTTTATTTGTCGTTTTTTATACTTTCTGAATAAATGATGGGATGATGTTCGTCAGTCAACTCATTGGTGTTCATTTTCAATCTATCAAAATAAAAAAATAATATCAAAATCAAATTAGAGGATGTTATTTATGAAGTTTGCTCATATTCCTCGACTGGTGCACTAACATCATAAATGATAATAATAAATGATAAATGGGTTATACTTGTATAGCGCTTTTCTACCTTCAAGGTACTCAAAGCGCTTTGACAGTATTTCCACATTCACCCATTCACTCACACACTGATGGCGGGAGCTGCCATGCAAGGCGCTAACCAGCAGCCATCAGGAGCAAGGGGTGAAGTGTCTTGCCCAAGGACACAACAGACGTGACTAGGATGGTAGAAGGGGGGGATTGAACCCCAGTAACCAGCAACCCTCCGATTGCTGGCACGGCCACTCTACCAACTTCGCCACATCATGTGGTTTATTTTATTTTTTTACATATGTAGCATCATCTACAAAGATACAAAGAATTACTATTGCGACATCTAGTGGACACATTTAGAACAGCAGATTATTTCATTAAAAAAATTTGCCTCATTTTTATACTTAGCAAACTTATCCCGCTGGCTGGATAAAACCTGTTTTGTACGTTTGACACCCCTGATTCAGACTATATAAGGTACACCCACTACATTTTTTAATAAATCCCCCCCCCCCCCCCCCCCCCCCTCTTATATTAACCGCACCGGACAATACAGTAGGGAAGGAATCAATATGGCCCCAACCCTGGGTGGGTTTTGCATGAGATGAAGAGAGGGGTTAATCATTTTGCAACGCAGTCTGCTGAAAATGATGGAAAGCGCCACTCGGCATAGCAGCTGACGCTGTGGTCAAAGTTGGAATTTCCACAAAACACTCTACTGCCATCTGGCGGATAAAGTGGGTAGAGCACCCCCCAAATTTGGCACGTTTCATGAGTCAGGTAAACTGTAATGAATGGGGCCATGTGAATCCCCTATATATATATATATATATATATATATATATATATATATATATATGTATGTGTGGGAAAAAAATCACAAGACTATTTCATCTCTACAGGCCTGTTTCATGAGGGGGGGTACCCTCAATCGTCAGGAGATTTTAATGGGAGCATTCGCATACCATGGTTTATATAGGGCACAGAGTGGGTGGGTACAGGCTGGCCTAGGGGCGTGGTGATTGGCTCATGTGTTACCTAGGAGGTGTTTCCGTCTATGGCGGCATGTTGTTACAATTTCGCTGCGCTTGTTGAGGGATGACAGGTCTGGACAGTACATAATAAACAGTTTCTCTCTCAAGCATAGGTTGCATCTTTTATTACCACTATTGTAAGGTGTGCTGGATGCAAGAATTTGCCATGTTATTGAATATTCAACATTATTGTCTTTGAGGTCCCAAATGTGTTTGCTGAGTTCTGTGGTATTTCGCAGGTTTTTGTTCCTGAAAGAAGCCTTGTGATTGTTCCATCTGGTTTTGAATTCTCCCTCGGTTAATCCTACATATGTGTCGGATGTGTTAATGTCCTTGCGTATTACCTTAGATTGGTAGACAACTGATGTTTGTAAGCACCCCCCGTTGAGAGGGCAATCAGGTTTCTTTCGACAATTACATCCTTTGTTGGTTTTGGAGTCGCTCTGTCTGAGGGCCGACGGCTCATTTGCAATTGTTTTGTTGTGGTTTGAGATGATTTGTCGTATATTGTTCATGCAGCTGTAGCTCAATTTAATGTTGTTCTTATTGAATACTTTTCTTAGGATGTTGTCTTTGGGAAAGTGTTTGTCAATCAGATTGAGGAATTTGTGTCCAATGTTCGTTGAGACGTTTTTGCTGTATGGGGGGTTGTACCAGATGATGTCGTTCCGTTTTCTGTTCTTTTTTGGCTGGTTTCCTGGCGTGGGTTCATAGGTGAGGGTGAAATTGTATCCGCTTTCATCAAGGGCTTTTTGGTACGGGGGGGTTGCTTGGTCAAATTCAGCTTTGCTAGATGACAGCATCGATAGCCTTTTATTGATTCCGGTAGGTATTCCTTTCGTGGTGGTGGGTGGGTGGTTGCTGTCATGGTGCACGTATTGGAGTGTTGTGTTGGGTTTCGTGAATGGTTGGTAGCTGTTATTTCTCAGGTTGATGAAAGCGGATACAATTTCACCCTCACCTATGAACCCACGCCAGGAAACCAGCCAAAAAAGAACAGAAAACGGAACGACATCATCTGGTACAACCCCCCATACAGCAAAAACGTCTCAACGAACATTGGACACAAATTCCTCAATCTGATTGACAAACACTTTCCCAAAGACAACATCCTAAGAAAAGTATTCAACAAGAACAACATTAAATTGAGCTACAGCTGCATGAACAATATACGACAAATCATCTCAAACCACAACAAAACAATTGCAAATGAGCCGTCGGCCCTCAGACAGAGCGACTCCAAAACCAACAAAGGATGTAATTGTCGAAAGAAACCTGATTGCCCTCTCAACGGGGGGTGCTTACAAACATCAGTTGTCTACCAATCTAAGGTAATACGCAAGGACATTAACACATCCGACACATATGTAGGATTAACCGAGGGAGAATTCAAAACCAGATGGAACAATCACAAGGCTTCTTTCAGGAACAAAAACCTGAGAAATACCACAGAACTCAGCAAACACATTTGGGACCTCAAAGACAATAATGTTGAATATTCAATAACAAGGCAAATTCTTGCATCCAGCACACCTTACAATAGTGGTAATAAAAGATGCAACCTATGCTTGAAAGAGAAACTGTTTATTATTTACCGTCCAGACCTGTCATCCCTCAACAAGCGCAGCGAAATTGTAACAACATGCCGCCATAGACGGAAACACCTCCTAGGTAACACATGAGCCAATCACCACGCCCCTAGGCCAGCCTGTACCCACCCACTCTGTGCCCTATATAAACCATGGTATGCGAATGCTCCCATTAAAATCTCCTGACGATTGAGGGTACCCCCCCTCATGAAACAGGCCTGTAGAGATGAAATAGTCTTGTGATTTTTTTCCCACACATACATATATATATATATATATATATGCCAAACGGTGCCTGTATATACGTTGTGTTATTTACACAAAAATATTTGTATACATACCAAACGGTGCCTGTTGAGGTTAGGTCTTTTAAGTAAAGAATGAATAACCACACTGTTTTGAAAGTTAGGGGAACAGCACCAGAGGAGAGTGATAAACTAATAATATTCCTAATTTTGCAAATAGTGTAATGGTGAGTTTCCCAGGACGTTTTGTCCCATTAACGAGTTGCGAGAGTTCCTACAAAGTGTTTGTACTGTAAGTATTGTACTTGCACCAGCTGTTTGATTTTTAACGTGCATCTTAGTTGTAGTTTTCATTACCAAATTTGGAGGGAGTGGCTGTCCAGAAACTTGGGGGTTCCTGGTTTGATTACAAAATCCGCCGTCCTAGTCCTTGGGAAAGACACTTCTCCTACCATGCTCCCTGTGCTGTTCACACTGGTGTTTGGGGCACTGCTCTTATAGCAACCTATCAGTCTTCCTGTTGTGTCTGCCCCTGTTTGGATGGCTTGTTCTGAAAATACAAATTGCCCCCTGAGGAGAAATAAACTTTCGGGGGAAAAAAAAAAAGTGTTGAAATCACTGTGTAAAATCGCTAATGGTAATCGGTAGCATCTATATGGCATATCCGTTCTAGTCTAGCATCGAGCTAGCTCATTTTGAAAAATTGAGCCTTGCTTTCGAGCGCTTTTTATCAGACTTGCTTACTTTGTTGGCATAGGAAATTGCAGCATTTCTTAGAGTAGTGGTTCTTAAACTTTTTTCACCAAGTACCACCTCAGAAAAAACTTGGCTCTCCAAGCACCAGCATAATTACCAACATTAAAATATAGTAGCGTGGTAGGCCTAAGTATGAATTAACAACAAAGTGGAGGTTTTATTTACCAAGCATCCCAGCAGGCACAAGACATTAAAACAATGTTGAGAACTTGCTGAATTAGGTCCTGACTTTGAGTAACTCAAACTTAACGTTGGAATTTGTCAACATTTAATTAATGTCGGGTTATGGCGTTGATTTGACCAATGAGCTTCGGTCGTTTGCTAACCAGTATTGTACAAGATAAATACAACGTTGAAACAACACGCTTTTTGACAACGTTTATTCAATGTTAGGTTGTAACGTACGTAGATCTGAACATCGAAATTTGGTCATTTCCCAACCAACAACGTGGATCCAACGTTGTCTCAATTTACAAAAACTATGAGGTGGTTCGGGCATCTGGTCAGGATGACACCCGAACACCTCCCTAGGGAGGTGTTTAGGGCACGTCCGACCGGTAGGAGGCCGCGGGGAAGACCCAGGACACGTTGGGAAGACCCAGGACACGTTGGGAAGACTTTGTCTCCCGGCTGGCCTGGGAACGCCTCGGGGTCCCACAAGAAGAGCTGGACCAAGTGGCTGGGGAGAGGGAAGTCTGGGCTTCCCTGCTTAGGCTGCTGCCACCGCGACCCGACCTCGGATAAGCGGAAGAAGATGGATGGATGGAACTATTTTGCAACGTTTTTGCAAAGTCAGCTTCAAAGGACATGTGTGTTTAATCAACGTCTTGTGCCTGTTGGGACATTTATTATTTTCGGCCACTGTTACATTCCAAACAGTTTGAACAGTAACACTGTGTTTGACTATAGGTAAATAAAGCACTGTACTTTAATCAAGCGTTTTTTTGGCATACCACTATTTGGAGCCCGAGTACCACCAGTGGTACACAGACCAAAGTTTTGACCTGGTGGCAGTCTGGCTGAGTCCACTTCGAGTGCTTGTTACCCTGCCAAATGCTTGAGTCTGCAACAGGAAATATCGAAATATGGTACCGTGTCATTTTACGTTAATCGAGGGCTCGGCAACCCAAAACGTTGAAAGAGCCATATTGGAACAAAAATACAAAAAACAAATCTGTCTGGAGCCGCAAAAAATGAAAAGCAGAATATAAGTGTTATAATGAAGGCAACACATGATGTAAGTGTCTATATTAACTTTATTAGCCTACTATCTGTCAGAGTTTGTAGGACACGAACCCCAGGATGCAGAGAAGGCGGAAGGCGTTATACGGGAAAACATGATTTAATGTTCATAAAGTAAAGGAAAAAACACAAACCAGGAACTAGGAACAGGAAACAGGATGCCAGGGAAACAATAACTGGAAGACGAGGAACAAAAAGACAGCAGACTACAAACAGCTACAGAATATAGCTTACCGCTACCGCATCCAGCTACACTGACAACGACAAGTAGAAATGACAATGATCCAGCACTGACTGGAGGAGAAGGCAGGTTTAAATAGCAGCTGGCTGATTGACACCAGGTGTGGCCAGGTGCCAATCAGCCACAGCTGAGGGGACACAGCACTCAGGGAGACAAGTAGGAAATAAAGACAAAATAAAAGTGCTGGACAGAAAACTGAGACAAACGCAGAGAAAAAACTAAAACACAGTCAAACTGTCAGGGACAAGCCTGACACTATCAAAATGACTATGTGTCGCAGGCTGAAAGAAATCTTCGTTGACAGAAATGTTGAAATGTAATATTTATTCTACACATTTTTACAACATTAGAAACTATTAGTAAATCAGAGGCTACTCAGAGGGTGAGATAACTCCTGGAAATTACTGGCTTTTAATGGCCAAAGGTATAAATGTGTGTGTCCAAGTTAAAGGAAAAGGCAGACTGTTTTATTTTAATAGATTTATTACAATTGATTGATTGATTGATTGATATATTTTTATTTCAAATATGCATAAAAACAAGAGCAAGCCTGATCCAATACAGTGCTATAGCCTTAACAGCCATTATAACAAGATGGAAACAATGGAGAATAAAAAACGAAAACAAATGAGCATTGGACTTTATTTTTCTTTTTTTGGCAAGCGAGGTAATGTTTGCTGTGGTCTGGAACAACATGGCACACAAAAAACTATCTGAAATGCAGCCAATATTACATACATATAATATGTCATGAGACTTGCAAAACTAAATTATATACAGAGAGGATAAAAAGTAAAGGATATTAAATGAGCTCAAATATAGCTACAAATGAGGCATAATGATGCAATATGTACATACAGCTAGCCTAAATAGCATGTTAGCTTTGATTAACTTGCAGTCATGCACTAACTAATATGCCTGATTAGCACTCCACACAAGTCAATAAAATCAACAAAGCGCACCTTTGTGCATTCAAGCACAGCACAAAACTTTTGGTGGACAAAATGAGACAAAGAAGGAGTGGAAGATTTTACGTGTTTGCGTCACAGTCCACACTATGGTGAGTTCAAGAACCGCCAAAATTAGTCGGACAAAACGATGTTCACCAAATACTCTCACCAGTGAAGCATACACACAAACATATCAAACAGTGGGCTTTCTAACAAATGGGAAAGTTTATGTCATGTTTGTCCTCAAACAAAAAACATACTAAAACAAAAACAATATTTTTCCCCCATCTTTTTCCATTTTCAATCCTTTTTTAAAAATGCTCCAGGGAGCCACTAGGGCGGCACTAAAGAGCCGCGGGTTTCCGACCCCCGTGTTAATCGATGCTCATTAGTATCGGCGGAATTTGGTCAGTACCAAAAAATTTACTCATTCTTTGTGTTGACCGATTCTCAGCGGATAGTAAATCTACTGCAACACAAGCTGTTCACGGACTACTTTAAGTAGAGTGCACCTATGTTTATAGTCCCTTGACAAGATATAATAAAATGATTCAAAATCATCATTTATGTGTGTCATTCTGCCATAGCTGTAAGTTGGAGCGAAAACTTTAAAATTGCCTTTGAATGAGAAAAACATGAATCTGATGTTATTGTTTTCAGAACATTTAATAATTTAATAACATGTGCTTTTCACTCGGCACCGTGCATCATCTTTGTTGGAAATCCGACTAAATCCCAGTGACAAGAGGCTCATCCATGCTGCTTTTGAATACTGAACAGCAGCAGAGTGTTGACAAGCAGCAAGTTCACAGTGCCTTCTGTGGGAGGTGTGTGTGTGTGTGTGTGTGTGCGTGCGTGCGTGCGTGCGTGTGTGTGTGTGTGTGTGTGTGTGTGTGTGTGTGTGTGTGTGTGTGTGTGTGTATGTGTGTGTGTGTGTGTTCTTGTATCTGTACCCTTCTTGAGACATCAACAAGGAAAAGTACCTTCCATATGAGGACCAGTGAACAAGTTAGGACATAAATCATGGTCCCAATACAGAAAACCATTGCATCTAATAGAAAATGTGTCATTTGCACCCCTAGTGGTGAAATCTATCAACATTAGGGTGGTCCCAAAAAGGAGGGATTTTTCAAATTGACTCTGTGTCGGTTTTAAAAGTGCTCCCCCCTCTGGTCAACATATGAAATAACAAGTGTGTGTAAGAAATTGAAATGCGCCCCCTTTGGCCAAAATTAATACTATAAATATGTATATAGGGACATACTCTAATAACTTAAAGTAAATAATGAAAATTAAAAAACAATTACAAACACAAATTTCAAAAATGTTTTTTTTTACCAAAAGCAGTCTTTTTCTCACAATGTGTCGACTTTTTTTCTTATAAAATTGGGAACAATTTCTCATATTCTTTGTGTTTCTGTGATATTACAATATTTCCTCGTAAAATCATTACTTTTTTTTAATGTAGAATTATTACTTTTTGAAGCAAAATGGTGACATCTGTTGTATACAATTCGGACTTGTGTCACAATATTGCCCATTTTTTTGTTGTTCTTGTAAAATAGTGAAATTTTTGGAGTAAAATTATTACTTTTGTCATAATTTTGCCAAGTAAAATTCCGATTATTATTATGATGATGACACCATTTTAAAGTTTCCTTATAAAATTGTGACTTTTGTTGAGTAATCTTACAACTATTTTCATAAAATTGCCAACATTTTAATATTGCACAAATGTTTAGTTTTTCTTGTAAAATTTTGACTTGCGTTGAGTAAAATGACGACTTTTATTATAATACTGCCAAAATTCTAAGTTTTTCTTGTGAAATTGTGACCTTTTTCTTGTGAAATTCCAACTCATTTTTCACAACAAGCTTTATTTATAATTGCATAGTATGTATTTATTATTAATGTTGTAAATACAAATCTTTATATATCTAGGAAGGCTGGTCCTAAAAAGGAGGCATTTTTCGGAGGTCTCAAGAAGTTAAAAAAATACAAGTATGTGTGTATGTGTGTGTTCTTGTATCTGTACAATTCTTGAGACATCAACAAGGAAAAGTACCTTCCATATGAGGACCAGTGAACAAGTTAGGACCGAAATCATGGTCCCAATACAGAAATCCATTGCATCTGATAGAGAATGTGTCATTTGCACCCCTGGTGGTGAAATCTATTTAGGGTGGTCCCAAAAAGAAGGGATTTTTCAAATTGACTCTGTGTTGGTTTTAAAAGTGCTACCCCTCTGGTCAACATATGAAATAACAAGTGTGTGTAAGAAATTGAAATGCGCCCCACTTGGCCAAAATTATATATATATATATATATATATATATATATATATATATATATATATATATATATATATATATATATATATATATATATATATATATATATATACAAATGTATATAGAGACATACTGTAATAACTTGAAGTAAATAATGAGGATTAAAAAAAACAATTACAAACACAAATTAAAAAAAAAATACAAAAGAACAAAAAGCAGTCTTTTTCTCACAATGTGTCGACTTTTTTCTTATATAATTGGGAACAATTTCTCATATTCTTTCTCTTTCTGTGATATTGTAATATTTTCTCGTAAAATTATTACTTTTTATTTTATGTAGAATTATTACTTTTAACTGCAAAATGGTGACATTTGTCATATAAAATTCTGACTTATCACAATATTGCCCTTTTTTGTTGTTTTTGTAAAAAATAGTGACATTTTTGGAGTAAAATTATGACTTTTGTCATAATTTTGACAAGAACATTTCTGATTATTATTATAATATTTCCAACATTTTTAAGTTTCCTTAAATTGTGACTTTTGTCCAGTAAAATTAGGACTATTTTCATAAAACTGCCACAATTTTAATATTGCACAAACATTCTGACTTGCGTTGAGTAAAATTACGACTTGTATTATAGTACTGCCACAATTCTAAGTTTTTCTTGTGAAATTTTGACCTTTTTCTTGTGAAATTCCAACTCGTTTTTCACAACAAACTTTTTTTAATATTTGCATAGTATGTATATATTATTAATGTTGTAAATACAAATCTTTTTATATCTAGAAAGGCTGGTCCTAAAGAGGTAGGCATTTTTCGGAGGTCTCAAGAAGATAACAAATACAAGAGTGTGTGTGTGTGTGTGTGTGTGTGTGTGTGTGTGTGTGTGTGTGTGTGTGTGTGTGTGTGTGTGTGTGTGTGTGTGGTAGTTTCAAGCCCGATCGGCTGTGTGACACACACACAACACAAGCCTGAAAAGCTGCAAAGCGAGCGGGCCGCCGCGTCATTAGGATTCGGATCAGGATGTCGTCGCAGTAGACAAAAAACTTTCAGATGAATGAACACGTCTATCTGTCTGAGGTTTTACGGAAGGTGCCGCGGTGCCTCGTGGGGGGCCATCACTAAGGGTGACCTTTTGAGCTTGTTTACCACATTTTTTAAAGGCAAGAAAAAATGTAACTCGGGATGTTGATTTTGATAGACGCTGCAAGTTGTTGTTGTTGAACTCTCACAGAAGTTTGTCCTTGAAGAGCCGCTGCCTCGCCGCACGATTACAGTTTGAAAACGTTCATACACAAACAGGACGAGCTGGGATGCACCAGCCAAAAAAAAAGAAATATGGGAAATGATGAAACCCCGTTAGAGTAAATCATGTGGTGGAAGTCGTAAAATGCAACTCAGCAATTTTGACCATCTACTGTATTTAGTCCGCAGTGGGAAAAAGGTGAAGTTGTATTTGAGTCGGACGTGAAACATGCCAAGGGTACGCTTGCACAATTCAACATGTCTGAAAAGGAGTAGGAAAAAGCAGAGTTTATTCAATCTCACTCTTTCTCCATTTTTCTATTACTGATTGTTAAATCACTTCTTTTCTTCAACATGTTGCCATCCTATCATAGGGAGAGAATACAACACAATCCCATTGTTGTCATTGTCATCATAAATAACAACGAAATGAAGTCTCATCTGTTGGTGCAATACCTTTACAAAGAAAAATCCTAAAATATAAAAAGTCATAAAAACTGTCTTGCACACACACACTCCCTCACATTAAAAACTTATTGCACTATTATAAATATATATATATATATATATATATATATATATATATATATATATATATATATATATATATATATATATATATATATATATATATATATGTATATATATATATATGTATATGTATATATATATATATAAATATATATGTATGCATGTATATATATGTATATATATATATATATATATATATATATAGATATGTATATATATAAATATATGTGTATGCATGTATATATATGTATATATATATATATATATATATATATGTATGTATATATATATATATATATATATATATATATGTATATATATATATATATATGTATGTATGTATGTATGTATGTATGTATATATGTATATCAATCAATCAATCTTTATTTATATAGCCCTAAATCACAAGTGTCTCAAAGGGCTGCACAAGCCACAACGACATCCTCGGTACAAAGCCCACATACGGGCAAGGAAAAACTCACCCCAGTGGGACGTCGATGTGAATGACTATGAGAAACCTTGGAGAGGACCGCATATGTGGGTAACCCCCCCCCTCTAGGGGAGACCGAAAGCAATGGATGTCGAGTGGGTCTGACATAATATTGTGAGAGTCCAGTCCATAGTGGATCCAACATAATAGTAAGAGTCCAGTCCATAGTGGGGCCAGCAGGACACCATCCCGAGCGGAGACGGGTCAGCAGCGCAGAGATGTTCCCAGCCGATGCACAGGCGAGCGGTCCACCCCGGGTCCCGACTCTGGACAGCCAGCACTTCATCCATGGCCACCGGACCTGTGCCCCCCCCTCAAGGAAAAGGGGAGCAGAGGAGAAACGAAAAGAAACGGCAGATCAACTGGTCTAACAGGGGGGCTATTTAAAGGCTAGAGTATACAAATGAGTTTTAAGATGGGACTTAAATGCTTCTACTGAGGTAGCATCTCTAATTGTTACCGGGAGGGCATTCCATAGTACTGGAGCCCGAATAGAAAACGCTCTATAGCCCGCAGACTTTTTTTGGGCTCTGGGAATCACTAATAAGCCGGAGTTCTTTGAACGCAGATTTCTTGCCGGGACATATGGTACAATGCAATCGACAAGATAGGACGGAGCTAGACCGTGTAGTATTTTATACGTAAGTAGTAAAACCTTAAAGTCACATCTTAAGTGCACAGGAAGCCAGTGCAGGTGAGCCAGTATAGGCGTAATATGATCAAACTTTCTTGTTCTTGTCAAAAGTCTAGCAGCCGCATTTTGTACCAACTGTAATTTTTTAATGCTAGACATAGGGAGACCCGAAAATAATACGTTACAGTAGTCGAGACGAGACGTAACGAACGCATGAATAATGATCTCTGCGTCGCTAGTGGATAAAATAGAACGAATTTTAGCGATATTACGGAGATGAAAGAAGGCCGTTTTAGTAACACTCTTAATGTGTGATTCAAACGAGAGAGTTGGGTCGAAGATAATACCCAGATTCTTTACTGATTCGCCTTGTGTAATTGTTTGGTTGTCAAATGTTAAGGTGGTATTATTAAATAAATGTCGGTGTTTAGCAGGACCGATAATCAGCATTTCCGTTTTCTTGGCGTTGAGTTGCAAGAAGTTAGCGGACATCCATTGTTTAATTTCATTAAGACACGCCTCCAGCTGACTACAATCCGGCGTGTTGGTCAGCTTTAGGGGCATGTAGAGTTGGGTGTCATCAGCATAACAATGAAAGCTAACACCGTATTTGCGTATGATGTCGCCTAGGGGCAGCATGTAAATACTAAAGAGTGCAGGGCCAAGAACCGAACCCTGAGGAACTCCGCACGTTACCTTAACATAGTCCGAGGTCACATTATTATGGGAGACGCATTGCATCCTGTCAGTAAGATAAGAGTTAAACCACGACAAAGCTAAGTCTGACATACCAATACGTGTTTTGATACGCTCTAATAAAATATTATGATCGACGGTATCGAAAGCAGCGCTAAGATCAAGAAGCAGCAACATAGATGACGCATCAGAATCCATCGTTAGCAGTAGATCATTAGTCATTTTTGCGAGGGCTGTCTCCGTAGAGTGATTTGCCCTGAAACCGGATTGAAAAGGTTCACAGAGATTGTTAGACACTAAGTGTTCATTTAGCTGCTGTGCGACAATTTTTTCGAGGATTTTCGAAATAAAGGGAAGGTGGGACACCGGTCGGTAGTTTACCATGAGGTCAGGATCAAGGTTAGGTCTTTTGAGCAGAGGATGAATAACCGCTTTCTTGAATGCTAGGGGAACAGTGCCAGAGGAAAGTGATAAGTTTATAATATTTAGCACTGATTGACCTAATAATACAAAAAGCTCCTTGATAAGTTTCCCAGGAAGTGGGTCAAGTAAACATGTTGTTTGTTTTATCCCACTTACACGCTGTAATAGTTCCTCTAATGTTATTTCATCAAAAAGAGAGAGACTATTTTGTATTGCAGTATCCGTCGTAGATACAGTTGTATCTGTGTTCATAGAACCCAGTTGTAGCTGGGATGCGTTGTCTTTAATCTCCTTTCTAATGAGTTCAATTTTCTTATTAAAGAAATTCATAAAGTCATCTGCCGAGTGGGTGGAGCTATTGGGAGGAGTCCCTTGTTGGGTTAGCGATGCTACTGTACTAAACAAAAATTTAGGGTCGTTTTTGTTGAGGCGGATGAGATTTGAGTAATATTTAGCTTTAGCTAAGGTAAGCATGCGTTTATACGATATTAAACTATCACTCCGTGCTTGATGGAAAACCTCAAGCTTGGTCGTGCGCCATTTGCTTTCCAACTTTCTACATGATAATTTATGAGCTCTGGTTTCCTCTGTAAACCATGGGGTGCGCCTTTTAGGGGCCCTTTTTTGTTTTAGCGGTGCTATACTATCAATGGTTTTGCGCAGGGCATTGTCAAAGTTGTTAGTGAGGTTATCAATAGAGCCGACATAATTTGGGAATGGTGCCATTACTGAAGGCAGTAGGTCAGCAAGAGTCATCGTTGTGGCGACATTAATGTTGCGGCTGCTATAGCAGTTATTATTATTATTAGTTTGTTGACAATGAGTCAGAACTTCGAATTTTATAAGGTAATGATCGGACATTACTTTAGTACACGGGAGTACCATAACTTTGGAGGTGGTGACACCCCTGACCAGCACTAGATCTATCGTATTGCCGTTGCGATGCGTAGGTTCATTTATTATTTGTGTAAGACCACAGCTATCAATTATAGTCTGGAGCGCCACGCACTGAGGGTCCGATGGGGTATTCATATGGATATTAAAGTCCCCCATTATGATTATATTGTCTGCGTGCGTCACTAGATCAGCAACGAACTCTGAGAATTCATTAATAAAGTCCGAGTAGGGCCCTGTATATGTATATATATATATATATATATGTATATGTATATATATATATATATATATATATATATATATATATATATATATATATATATATATATATATGTATGTATGTATGTATGTATGTATGTATGTATGTATGTATGTATGTATGTATGTATGTATGTATGTATGTATATATATATATATATATATATATATATATATATATATATATATATATATATATGCAATAATGTTAGCCTTGGTGCCCTAAATTATGAGCCCTCCGTTAAGGCAACACTTGCCTTGACATTAAAAAGTAAAAATGTGAGGCCTGTGTATCTCTGTGTGTATGTGTATATATACTGAATGTATGTATGTGCATATATACTGTGTATATATATATATATATATATATATATATATATATATATATATATATATATATATATATATATATATATATATATACAGTTGTGCCCATAAGTTTACATACCCTGGGAGAATTTATGATTTCTTGGCCATTCTTCAGAGAATATGAATGATTACACAAAAACCTTTCTTCCACTCATGCTTAATGGTTGTGTGAAGCTATTTATTGGCAAACAACTGTGTTTACTCTTTTTAAATCAAAATGACAAAAGAAAGTACCCAAATGACCCTGATCAAAAGTTTACATACCCCAGTGACTTTGATCTGATAGCATGCACAAAAGTTGAAAAGGTTTGAATGGCTAATCAAGGTTCCAATCCTCACCTGTGACATGTTTGTTTGTAATTAATGTGTGTGTATAAAAGGTCAGTGAGTTTCTGGGCTTCTGACAGACCATTGCATCTTTCATCCAGTGCTGCACAGATGTTTCTGGATTCTGAGTCATGAGGAAGGCAAAATAATTGTCAAAGGATCTGCGAGATAAGGTAATTGAACTGCATAAAACAGGAACGGGGTATAAAAAGATATCTAAGGAATTGAGAATGCCAATCAGCAGTGTTCAAACGTTGATTAAGAAGTAGAAAATTAGGGATTGTGCCCGCACCGTTATCAAGATAAAAAAAATTATATCAAAATCAATTTACAGGATGTTATTTATGTAGTTTGATCATTTTCCTCGACTGATGTACTAACATGATGTGGTTTATTTTGTACATATGTAGCATCATCTACAAAGATACAAAGAATTGCTATTGCGACATCTAGTGGACACATTTAGAACAGCTGTTTATTTCATTCAAAAATGTCAGGTTAATTTTTATACTTTGCAAACTCATCCCGCGGGCCGGATAAAACCTGTTCTCGGGCCTGATCCGGCCTTCGGGCCGTACGTTTGACACCCCTGTATTAGAGCTTCCACTTCCTTGCTCAGTCCGTGACATAATTTTACTCGGCGTATTGATATGTTCCAAGTTTTCAGCGTAGTTTCCTTGTCGCGGCTCAATGAGTGTGACCTCCACGTCTTGCTCTGAAAAGAGCAGCCATGGTCGCTCCAGCTGTGAGCGACCGCAGCCAGCGAGGCTACGACCGCCGCGATCAATGCGACCAATCCCCCCTGATTAGGTCGCGCATTAGTCCACTTGATCCCCCGACCCTCTCACACGGCCAACCTCGGAAATTACATCTTCAAAGAGTGTTTTGATGCAAACAGCTTCCTGGCGGAGGTGGGAGGCGGGCGGCCTTGTAGATTCAACATCAATGTGCATCTTCTTTTTTTTCTTTTTCCTGCGTCGCCCTCACGCAGCGAAGAGCTCACATGATTAAAAGAAAGCTGTCTGCAAAGAGAAGGATGGTACAATTACATTTCAAGTAAGGCAAGATGCGTTTAATTCATCCTGATGATAAATCAGCCTCCCGCCGTCAGGAGTCTGGGGGCCTAAAGCTGGCACTCTGACTCATGGCGCACGACGGGAAATGTCCACAGTCATACGTTCATTTTGGAGCATCCCTGACCAGTTGTCGCATCCCTGAAAAGGCGACACAAGTTACTTTGGCAAACAAGGAACAGTTCTTAAAGGCCGATCAGTAATGTTGTCACAGTTCACTCATGGTCGCTGTCCACCAGACCACAGGTGGGGTCGTACAATATTTAGTTGATTTTAATTTTTGATAGTGTTGTCCCGATACCAAAATTTTGGTACCGGTTCCACAATTATTTCGATACTTTTCGATACTTTTCGGTACTTTTCTAAATAAAGGGCACCACAAAAAATTGAATTATTGGCTTTATTTCAACAAAAAATCTTAGGGTACATTAAACATATGTTTCTTATTGCAAGTTTGTCCTTAAATAAAATAGTGAACCTACAAGACATACTTGCCAACCCTCCCGGATTTTCCGGGAGACTCCCGAAATTCAGCGCCTCTCCCGAAAACCTCCCGGGACAAATTTTCTCCCGAAAATCTCCCAAAATTCAGACGGAGCTGGAGGCCACCCCCCCTCCAGCTCCATGCAGACCTGAGTGAGGACAGCCTGTATTCCCGTCCGCTTTCCCACAATATAAACAGCGTGCCTGCCCAATCACGTTATAACTGTAGAATGATCGAGGGCGAGTTCTTGGTTTCTTATGTGGGTTTATTGTTAGGCAGTTTTATTAACGTGCTCCCAGCGCGGTAACAACGCACAACAACAGCAATCACGTTTTCATCTACTGTAAAGCAGTTTGTCTGCCGTAAACAGCAATGTTGTGACACTCTTAAACAGGACAATACTGCCATCTACTTTACATGCATATGTCACAATAACATCTAGGGCTTTTAGAGAGTGCAGTGCACAACTGCGCACACAACAAGGAGACGAAGCAGAAGAACGAGGAAGATACACCCGTGGCGACGCCGACAACGAGCAAGATGAAGAAATACGCTTGTAAGTTCCAAGCTGCAGCTGCGATTGGACCTGGATAGCCTCCGGGAAGAAGTAGTGGACTACCAAGTGCTTGGCAGTGAAGATCTTCCTCAGGAAGCAAGGATTAGCCAGTTTTGGGCCATGCTAGGGAGAGATGGAAGATTCCAGACTCTAGTGCATTAGATGAAAGCACTTTTGTGTGTGCCACACAGCAATGCATCATCAGAGAGGGTGTTCAGCATGGTTAGAAAAATAGTGACAGAGAATAGAACAAGGATGGACCCTTAACTCAACAATGAGTAGATGTGTGTATATGTGTAAATAAATTCACCAAGTCAAGTATTTCATATATATATACATATATATATATATATATATATATATATATATATATATATATATATATATATATATATATATATATATATATATATATATATATATATATATCCATCCATCCATCCCATCCATTTCCTACCGCTTATTCCATTTGGGGTCGCGGGGGGCGCTGGAGCCTATCTCAGCTACAATCGGGCGGAAGGCGGGGTACACCCTGGACAAGTCGCCACCTCATCGCAGGGCCAACACAGATAGACAGACAACATTCACACTCACATCCACACACTAGGGCCAATTTTAGTGTTGCCAATCAACTTATCCCCAGGTGCATGTCTTTGGAAGTGGGAGGAAGCCGGAGTACCCGGAGGGAACCCACGCAGTCACGGGGAGGACATGCAAACTCCACACAGAAAGATCCCGAGCCCGGGATTGAACCCAAGACTACTCAGGACCTTCGTATTGTGAGGCAGATGCACTAACCCCTCTGCCACCGTGAAGTATATATATATATATATACACTGTGTATATATATATACATACTGTATATATATATATATATATATATATATATATATATATATATATGTATATATATATATATATGAAATACTTGACTTGGTGAATTCTAGCTGTAAATATACTCCTCCCCTCTTAACCACGCCCACAACCACGCACCCGCCCCACCCCCGACCACGCCCCCTCCCCCCACCTCCCGAAATCGGAGGTCTCAAGGTTGGCAAGTATGCTACAAGACAACTTGTCTTTTATTAGTAAGTAAGCAAACAAAGGCTCCTAATTTAGTCTGCTGACATATGCAGTAACATATTGTGTCATTTTCCATTCTATTATTGTGTCAACATTATTAAGGACAAGTGGAAGAAAATTAATTATTAATCTACTTGTTCATTTACTGTTAATATCTGCTTACTTTTCTTTTAACATGTTCTGTAATAATCACTTATTCTTCTGTTGTTTGATACTCTACATTAGTTTTGGACGATACCACAAATTTGGGTATCAATCCAATACCAAGTAGTTACAGGATCACACATTGGTCATATTCAAAGTCCTCATGTGTCCAGGGACATATTTCCTGAGTTTATAAACATAATATACATTGTAAAAAAAACGAAAGAAGTGTCATGATCCATGGTCCCGATCATGTTTAGTTTAGTTATGTTCTGTTAGTTTTGGACTTCTTTAGTTCCGTCTGCGCTTCCTTGTTTGTTTTTGTCACCTTGGCGACGCATTGTGTTCACCTGTCTCTGATTAGTGCTCACCCGCTCACCTGCTTCCCGAGCACTAATCAGAGGCATTATTTAAGCTTGTCTTTGCTAGTCAGTCGGCCTGGCTTCATTGTTTATGTCACCCCTGTTCCAAGTAAGTTTTCTTTTTCCATGCCATAGCTTCTGGCTAAGTCTTTGCTTCACATGTGTTAGGCATGCTTGTCTTTTTGTTCTTTGCCTATGTTTTTGGTAGTTGGGTGATTTATGTTAATAAATCAAATCCTATCCGGTACTTTTCAGAGGCGGTATAGTACCGAATATGATTCATTAGTATCGCAATACTATACTAATGCCAGTATACCGTACAAACCTACTATGATACAAACAAATATATAATATTTGAATATTTTTAAATACACATTAACATTGATCCAACACACTGTAGTGTTGTTTAGAAATGACATTGGCATGGACACCCTACTCACTGTACCTTGCAATTTTCTAAAAAAACCATAAAATAATTATTGTATTCATGTTAGCATCTAAGATAGCTAGTGATTAGCATGCTAGTTGCAGCCAGCAATTTGCGGCCTAGTTGCCATCTCGCAATTAGCACGCTGGTTGCTAACTCAGGATTAGCGCGGTGGTTGCCATCCGGTGACTTGCCCTGTAATTCCTAGCTAGCGATTAGTGCACTAGTTGCCAACTAGCGACTAGCGCTGTAGTTGCCAGCAAATTATTAGCACACTAGTTGCCAGCTAGCATTTAGCGTGCTGGTTGCCTGCTAGCCATTTGCGCTGTAGTTCCTAGCTAGCGATTTGCGCTGTAGTTCCTAGCTAGTGACTAGTGCACTAGTGATTAGTGGACTAGTTGCCAGCTCGCGACTAGAACACTAGTTGTCAGCTAATAATCAGCATGCAAGTTTCCAGCTAGCATTTAACGTGCTCGTTGCCTGCTAGCGATTTGCACTGTAGTTCCTAGCTAGCGATCAGTGCACTAGTTACCAGCTAGCGACTAGTGCTGTAGTTGTCAGCTAGTGATTAGCACACTAGTTGCCAGCTAGCGATTAGTGCTGTAGTTGCCAGCCAGTGATTTGCCGACTAGTTACCATCTACTGCTTAACACTCTATTTTCTAGACAGTCATTAGCGCTCTAGTTGTCAGAGATTAGCACAATAGTAGCCAGCGAGCGATTAGCACACTAGCTGCTTGGTAGTGATTTAGTGCGCTAGTTGCCAGCTAGCTACTAGCCGCACTACTGTTTTTATTTGAATATCTTACTATTGCACAATAACAAGGTACCTTTATCACCAGTTTAATATAAAACACCCTTTTTTTACAAGATATACAGTATAAGGAGGGGGTCCGAGGGCCATCTCTCCATCATTTTGGGGGTCCATCGGCTGGACAATGTTGGAGACCCCTGCACTAGACACTTATTGGTCATTCAGCTCTTACTGGTTAATTTATGCACAGTATTACAGAACGTACAGCTCCTGAAGTCCATCAGTGCTTGTGATAGTGGGACAATGCCTTGTTTTTCCCATCCATCCATCCATCCATCCATTTTCTACCGCTTGTCCCGTTCGGGGTCACGGTGGTTGCTGGAGCCTATCTCAGCTGCACATGGGCGGAAGGCGGTGTACACTCTGGACAAGTCGCCACCTCATCGCAGGGCCAACACAGATAGACAGACAACATTCCCTCTCACATTCACACACTAGGGCCAATTTAGTGTTGCCAATCAACCTATCCCCAGGTGCATGTCTTTGGAGGTGGGAGGAAGCCAATTTTAGAAAAATTGTTAGTTTTTGCATGAATTTGCAAAGATAAGGCAACGGACCAATCAGAGAAACAGAACTTCTTTTTTTTGGGGATATGCACAACAATTGGTAATAATGTTGAAAGTGTCGAAGATTTGTTTTTTTGATTGTTCCCTTGAAGAAGTGTCAACAAAATAGATTTTTGAATTAATCAAGATTCTTATTTGTAACGAGACTTAATCGGGGGGAAAAAATAAATAAATAAAAAATAAATAAATAAATAAATACAATTATTTATATATATATATATATATATATATATATATATATATATATATATATATATATATATATATATATATATATATATTCCTTTTTATTCTGTCCTGTCCATCTACTCAGGCAAATCATATTGTTGATGTAGATCAGGGGTCCCCAAACTACGGTTTGGATTTTGGATGCTGGCCCCCCGGCATCTAAAACCCGGCCCACAGGAAGTCCCAAGTAATTTTTTTATTTTATTTATTTTTTTAAATCTTTCCTTTCTAATCCATTTTCTACCGCTTGTTACGCTTGGTGTCTCCTAGCCGCTCAGGCAAATCATATTGTGACAATGTTAAATATTGATGAACATCAATGTTAATTGATGTTAAATGACAAAACGGATTATAAAGACAATGTGTGTGTGTATATATATATATATATATATATATATATATATATATATTGTTACGGTTTCGAGGCATTGTGATGCCGGAGGTCGTCTCTTCAAGATGCAGAGGGATGTCAGGAAGCGGCTTGCAGGTGAGAATAAATGATTTATTCTGATTGCAGAACAAAATGCTGCGCGGTGCACCACGGCACGGAAAACAAGAGGGTAGCAAAGATGCTAATATCAAAAATGTAATCTATGAGCGAAACTAGGAGCGTAACTTGTTGCGTAGGAGCAAACAAAACCAACAGACAGAGTGAGGTCAGTGCGTGAACTAAATAGCCCTCTGATTAGTGCCCGGGCAACAGGTGCGCGTCCGGGACACTAACCAGAGGCAGGTGACAATAATCTGCCGTCATGGCAACAGAAACAAACTCAAGAGGTGCAGAAAACACAAGTGACTTGAAACCAAAAACAAAAATATGATCCGGGCAGCGGATCATAACAGTACCCCCCCCTTAAGGGACAGATTCCAGATGTCCCCTGGCAAAACTAAAACCCCCCCGACTATAACAAAGTTCAAGAGTCAAGGGAGGGTGGAGGGAGGATTTGGCGGAGGGTCGCCAGGCCACGTGTCCCCGAATCCACCGGGGACGAGTCAGGTGGCGGCGGCGAATGGAACGCCGCTGCCGGAGGCGAGGCGGGCGACCACGGAAAGGCCACATTTGTGGCTGCCGAGAAGGTGGGCGTGAGTGGCGCCAGAAGTTCAGCAGCCGGAGAGTTCTGAGACTACGTCTCGGGTGTCGCTGCTGTTTGCGCCACTGGCGTCCATACACAAACCTCCGAGAGCGCCGCTTGCGCAGCCAGACCACTCGAGGTCGCTGAGACGACGATGAGGGCGAGAGAGCAGACGTCGCCGTGGAAGCAGGAGGAGTCGTCGTCGCCGTGGAAACAGGAAGCGTCGTCGCCGTGGACGGAGCAGGCGGCTCGTCTGTCGGCGTGGGCGGAGTCAGAGGCGGAGCAGGCGGCTCGTCTGTCGGCGTGGGCGGAGCCAGAGGCGGAGCAGGCGGCTCGTCTGCCGGCGTGGGCGGAGCAGGCGTCCGGGCTGTCGACGTGGGCGGAGCAGGCGTCCGGGCTGTCGACGTGGGCGGAGCAGGCGGCTCGTCTGCCGGCGTGGGCGGAGCAGGTGCTGGTGTGGGAACCAGACTTGGAGCTGGTGCTGGTGTGGGAACCAGACTTGGAGCTGGTGCTGGTGTGGGAACCAGACTTGGAGCTGGTGCTGGTGTGGGAACCAGACTTGGAGCAGGTGCTGGTGTGGGAACCAGACTTGGAGCAGGTGCTGGTGTGAGAACCAGACTTGGAGCAGTTGCTGGTGTGGGAACCAGACTTGGAGCAGTTGCTGGTGTGGGAACCAGACTTGGAGCAGTTGCTGGTGTGGGAACCAGACTTGGAGCAGTTGCTGGTCGTGACTTTGGCGGAGGTGGCCTGGCCGGGGGTTGCGGCTTAGCACGCCGAAGGACTGGTGGTGGTGGCCGGGCAGGAGGTTGCGGCTTAGCATGCCGAAAAACCGGTGGTGGCGGCCGGGCAGGGGGTTGCGGCTTAGCATGCCGGAGGACTGGTGGCGGCGGCCGGGCAGGAGGTTGCGGCTTAGCATGCCGAAAAACCGGTGGTGGCGGCCGGGCAGGGGGTTGCGGCTTAGCATGCCGGAGGACTGGTGGCGGAGGCCGGCATGGAGGTTTGGGTTTGGCTGGGCGCAGCTGTGCCTGCCCACTAGCAAAGCACCCAGTACTAGCCCCCCCCTCAAGAAGCGGATCCCAGACGCGTCTTGTGCAGTCTGGAACAGTCTTTAGGGGTGGGAGGGAGGAGGTGAGGAGGGGGGTAGGCTCCTCCCCTTTTGAATGTCCAAAACCTCTATTCTGCTCTTCAATAGCATGCGGAGTGTCCTTTGCCGCTTGGGATTGTTCCTCAAGTTTTAGTTCAATCAGTACCTTCCGGTACCACTCATCCACCCAAGCAGGACTGTACTTCTCGAGGGGTGTCTCGGAAGATGACTGGGCTGGAACAGGAAGAGGAGAAGGCAGAGCAGCATGTGGCACAGCAGACAGAGGAGTGGGTGGAGCAGGTGCTTTAGGGGGTGGGGCCAAAGTAATTGGGGGCTGAGCTTGAAAGTCAGAAGGTGAGTGGGACTGACTAGACCTAGAATTAACAAAAATGTCCTGATAGTATTTAATTGTTGAATTAAAGTCATTTGGAGGCGGCAGACAGAAAGAGTTGACTGAATTTAAAAAAATGTCTTCGTCTATGACGTCATCACCAGTGGACGGGATGACGTCATCCGCGCGGGTCTCCCGCTGACTGACAGCCCAATCGGTGAACTGTTTGGCAAAGTGAGTGATGGGATTACCAAACATCGGAGGAGGGGAATCCTGGGCTGCTTGACTGTGTTCCGGAGGGAAGAATTGTGGGATAGGTGCGTCTTTGCCGCGAGCCGAAGTCTTCTTGGTTGACTTCCGCTTTCGCTGACGCGTACGGGCTGGCTGTGAGCGGACATCCCCGGGCCAGATGGAGTCGATATGGACCAATGAACCGTCAGGCCCCCACAAAAGGTCTTCGCGCTCCAAAGGGGAATACTGGAGAGTCTCTCTCTCCATCGCCTTTAAGACCAGCCACGTCCCGTAGCCGGAATCCTCCACGCCCTCTTCGAAGAGACTGTCTGCTGTTGGTTTTCTGTTACGGTTTCGAGGCATTGTGATGCCGGAGGTCGTCTCTTCAAGATGCAGAGGGATGTCAGGAAGCGGCTTGCAGGTGAGAATAAATGATTTATTCTGATTGCAGAACAAAATGCTGCGCGGTACACCACGGCACGGAAAACAAGAGGGTAGCAAAGATGCTAATATCAAAAATGTAATCTATGAGCGAAACTAGGAGCGTAACTTGTTGCGTAGGAGCAAACAAAACCAACAGACAGAGTGAGGTCAGTGCGTGAACTAAATAGCCCTCTGATTAGTGCCCGGGCAACAGGTGCGCGTCCGGGACACTAACCAGAGGCAGGTGACAATAATCTGCCGTCATGGCAACAGAAACAAACTCAAGAGGTGCAGAAAACACAAGTGACTTGAAACCAAAAACAAAAATATGATCCGGGCAGCGGATCATAACATATATATATATATATATATATGTATATGTATGTATGTATGTATGTGTGTATATATATATATATATATATATATATATATATATATATATATATATATATATATATATATATATATATACACAGCCTGGCCCCCGGTCAATTTTTTTTAACCCAATGCGGCCCCCAAGTCAAAAAGTTTGGGGACCCCTGATGTAGATGATCATATCTGCTGTACTTCTCTTGTTGCCTTATTTGTATTTGACTTTCTTAAATGTTTGGGTAAATTTTGTTTTAAGTAATATAAAAATTTATCAGAGCAGTTTTTATTTTATTTTATGGAGGATCGTTGTTAATCTAAGAAGTGGCACCCAATGTTCAATCAATCAATCAATCAATCAATCAATGTTTATTTATATAGCCCTAAATCACAAGTGTCTCAAAGGGCTGCACAAGCCACAACGACATCCTCGGTACAGAGCCCACATAAGGGCAAGGAAAAACTCACCCCAGTGGGACGTCGATGTGAATGACTATGAGAAACCTTGGAGAGGACCGCATATGTGGGTAACCCCCCCCCCCCCCCCCCCCCTCTAGTTGAGACCGAATGCAATGGATGTCGAGTGGGTCTGACATAATATTGTGAGAGTCCAGTCCTTAGTGGATCCAACATAATAGTAAGAGTCCAGTCCATAGTGGGGCCAGCAGGACACCATCCCGAGCGGAGACGAGTCAGCAGCGCAGAGATGTTCCCAACCGATGCACAGGCGAGCGGTCCACCCTGGGTCCCGACTCTGGACAGCCAGCACTTTATCCATGGCCATGGGACCTGTGCCCCCCCCTCCACAAGGGAGAGGTGGGCAGAGGAGAAAAGAAAACAAAAGAAACGGCAGATCAACTGGTCTCAAAGGGGGGTCTATTTAAAGGCTAGAGTATACAAATGAGTTTTAAGATGGGACTTAAATGCTATTAAATGTTATTAAAAAAAGTATTTTATTTTAAAACGAGAATGGTTTTGATATGAGAATTGATTCTGAATCTAATCGTGTAGTCCTGGGCATGACGTTAAAGTGCATCCGGCAGTGGAGGCTCCTCTATGGGGTCTTGGGGCACTCGGAGGTTAACCCCTTTACTACTGTTACCCCAGGTGGCCCTTGGCAAAGGCCTAGTACCTGACTGCCCCCTAGCCAGGGATACGGTGAAAACCTCAACGGCAGAGCAGGCGGAAGACGGTAGATGTAAGAACTACCACAACGGCTGCGATGGCGGAAGAAGGCTGCAGCAGAAAAGGGTCCCCAGTCGTCTTGGATTCCATGCCACTGGACCTTGACCCGATTCTGTCAAGGATCGTGTGGAGACTGTCTGTGCACCAGTCTCCCCACGTAAAACAAAGTCACGTACAGGCATCCTCTATAAAGGGATACACCCCTACCAGGAGGATCGTCATACTCGTTGGAGTGACCGCCGATGAGTGCCCAAAGATTCCCAGCCCTACTCCCTAGGAATAAATAAGATAACGCTACCTCTGTTCCTGCCTTGTGTTAGCCACTCCAGCTTAAAAGCCTCCTATTACTATTATTACTATTCTACAAAAGTGACTTTTTCATGATGTTTATACAGTAATGCTGCCTGTGTTCCAATAGTGCCTGTTTGTGAGGACCAGTTCTGAGACACGACCATCTCCCTCACTCGGAACCACTTTTGAGAGGAGAACATGCCTTCTGACATCATGAATGGAAAAAGTCACCCTGATCAGGCTTCGCTACACATCTATAATGCAGCCCGGATCATTGACAGAGATCCATCAGGAACCCATCAGTCAGCTACACATGTGGGAGATGTAAGTTTGACTATGTTGTTTTTCTTCTGCAAATTGGCTAACCTAGCATGATATATATATATATATATATATATATATATATATATATATATATATATATATATATATATATATATATATATATATATATATATATATATATATATCCATCCATCCATCCATCCATCCATCCCATCCATTTCCTACCGCTTATTCCATTTGGGGTCGCGGGGTGGCGAAGTTGGTAGAGTGGCTGTGCCATCAATCGGAGGGTTGCTGGTTACTGGGGTTCAATCCCCACCTTCTACCATCCTAGTCACGTCCGTTGTGTCCTAGGGCAAGACACTTCACCCCTTGCTCCTGATGGCTGCTGGTTAGCGCCTTGCATGGCAGCTCCCGCCATCAGTGTGTGAATGGGTGTGTGAATGGGTAAATGTGGAAATACTGTCAAAGCGCTTTGAGTACCTTGAAGGTAGAAAAGCGCTATACAAGTATAACCCATTTATCATTTATTTATTTATATATATGTGTATATATATATATATATATATATATATATATATATATGTGTGTGTGTGTGTGTTTGTGTGTGTGTATATGTATATATGTATGTATTAGTGTAAGAAAGAGAAATGGACTACAGGTTCATCTTAACAAGCATGTTTTGGGGTTGGTTAGCCACACATCAGGAGATTTAGTGGGTAACCACGAAACAGGCTTGTTGAGATGAACAACTTGTAGTATTTTTCTTATACTACTACATAGACCCCTCTACACTCTCGTATTGAACACTTAAAATCAATCCTACGGTGTGTATATATATACATATATATGAAACATATTTGCCGCAGGGGTAGATCTTACTTTAGTTTTTGGCTGAGACCACGGACCTTGGGCTCGAAAAGGTTGGTCTTCTTCGAGTCCTTTGCAATCTCAGATGTCATTCTGCCAGTACCTGGTGCAGGACACAACTGTTGGAGTGGGTTCAGCCAGGTCTTGGGGGATGCACTGGGGGGGGCATTGCCACATTCCAGCAGGTGTGACATTGTCTGTACTGCTCCACAGCCACACGTGGCCTCTGTATGATAGTTCCATGTTTTCAACTGTGCTTTGCACCTCCCCTGCTCCACCTAGTCTGTTGAGGGTCTTCCAGGTCGGCCATGGTAGGTTGTGTCCGCTGGCGAGGCATTCAGTAGGTGTTATTCCTCTCTCCATCCATTCTTGGGTTCGGGTGTTCGGGAGTTGGTTCCATTCAAGCCTCCAGACGTTGGTCCGTGTCGTCTCCTTGGTGGATTGGAGAGGAGGGACTGTATGCGTGGAGCTGGCCCTGGATTTCAGTCTGTTTGGAGGTGCTGTGTGTCCGTACAGGGGGTGCCTCATGTCAGACTTCTGAGCTCTCCGCTCATCTTGGTTGGTGACCACTGGACTGCAGCATGGGACTACAATGGCGTACTCCCGCAAAGCTGCCTTGTGGGTTTGTCTGGGAAAACGTAAGGCTAGGGGAGCACACCCTGAGAGAAAAGCAAGTGCTGGTAGGCGCACCATAGGCGCACCATAGGCGGTCCTCCGACAGACCGGAGCTCCGGCAGCCTCCTGCAGCTGTGAGGAGATGCCGGTCGTCCTGGGTTTCCCTTGCCATCGGATACAGCTACCCACAGCGAAGAAGTGACGTTGGGAGTCGTAAAAGACCTCAACGGTGGAGTGGGCGGATGATGGTTGCATAGAAGCTCCACAACGGGGGGGAGAAGGCTGCAGCAAAGATGGGCCCCCAATTGTCTTGGTCTCCATGCCATTGGACCCTGGCCTTCTCTTTGCCAAGGACAGTGTGGTGGCTGTCTGTGCACCAGTCTCCCCACTTTAAAAGATTCCACGCACAGGCGTTCTCCTGATGGAGGACAATCATACTCGTTTCGAGTGATCGGCGACAACGACGACTCCCGCAAAGCACTTTGGGTGAATTTCTACCATGTATGGTTAATCCATAATAGTTGGAAAAACCTCACAAATTGGGCAAATTCCAAACATCTCGTTCGAAGGAAGTATGAAGGACGACACAATAGTCTTAGAAATATCTCTGGCATGCCTCCACGGTTTGATTTCACAATTTTGGAACTTATGCAGATCAACAGCAGGTACTAATAGGTAAGAACAGTAGGTTTGCAATTTACATAATAGGACCCCTTTATGATCAGTGTCAGAGCTTGGTCCGCATTGCCGGCAGTAAGTTGGACATGTTTCTAGTGAGGGTTGGACTCCGCCAAGGCTGCCCTTTGTCACCAATTCTGTTCATAACCTTTATGGACAGAATTTTTAGGCGCAGTCAAGGCGTTGAGGGGATCCGGTTTGGTGGCTGCAGGATTAGGTCTCTGCTTTTTGCAGATGATGTGGTCCTGATGGCTTTATCTGGCCAGGATCTTCAGCTCTCACTGGATCGGTTCGCAGCCGAGTGTGAAGCGACTGGGATGAAAATCAGCACCTCCAAGTCCGAGTCCATGGTTCTCGCCCGGAAAAGGGTGGAGTGCCATCTCCGGGTTGGGGAGGAGACCCTGCCCCAAGTGGAGGAGTTCAAGTACCTCGGAGTCTTGTTCACGAGTGAGGTAAGAGTGGATCGTGAGATCGACAGGTGGATCGGTGCGGCGTCTTAAGTAATGCGGACGCTGTATCGATCCGTTGTGGTGAAGAAGGAGCTGAGCCGGAAGGCAAAGCTCTCAATTTACCAGTCGATCTACGTTCCCATCCTCACCTATGGTCATGAGCTTTGGGTTATGACCGAAAGGACAAGATCACGGGTACAAGCGGCCGAAATGAGTTTCCTCCGCCGGGTGGCAGGGCTCTCCCTTAGAGATAGGGTGAGAAGCTCTGTCATCCGCGGGGAGCTCAAAGTAAAGCCGCTGCTCCTCCACATCGAGAGGAGCCAGATGAGGTGGTTCGGACATCTGGTCAGGATGCCACCCGATCGCCTCCCTCGGGAGGTGTTTAGGGCACGTCCGACCGGTAGGAGGCCACGGGGAAGACCCAGGACACGTTGGGAAGACTATGTCTCCCGGCTGGCCTGGGAACGCCTCGGGATCCCCCGGGAAGAGCTGGACGAAGTGGCTAGGGAGAGGGAAGTCTGGGCTTCCCTGCTTAGGCTGCTGCCCCCGCGACCCGACCTCGGATAAGCGGAAGAAAATGGATGGATGGAGGACCCCTTTAACTCTCTAAATTCCAGAATCTGGGCTAAAGGTTGGACTTCACACTATTTTTTAGACTTAGACTTCGACAAACTTTATTGATCCACAAGGGAAATTGTTCAATTGTTCTATTGTGGGACTTCCCACACCAATTTCAAAAGGGTGAACAATAGGACAAATAACATCTTTGATAGAAATAAGAAAAAAGTGCAGTCGTCCGCTTTTGTCAAGGATGTTTTCTGGAAAGATAGAAACAAATATTAGTCACCTTGGTGTCCAACAATTAGTGTAGATTGTACCCTGAGGGACAGTACTCGCAGCAAACATGACAACATGGACCCTGCTGTGGATTATTTATTCGTGCTGCTCCCTCCACTACCAGCTGAAGATGAAACCTCGTCTTTGGGGGTCATATTTTAATCATGGCCCATAAGCCTTTAACTATGCACCTCTTCCTCCTCTTGTTAAGCCGTGAACAAAAAGACCCATCAAGCGGCGTGTGTCACCGGAGAGCAGATAACCGTTGGCCAGGTGAGCCGAGAGGTCGCAGCAAGGCGATATGGAGAAAAAAGACGGGGGGGTTAAGCGGCGGCGATGGCGGGGCGGCAAGATCCGGAGGGAGCGGGATCACCTCGGGCATCTTCTGACCGAGCGTGATTGATGGGGAGGCGCTGATGAGCCTGGCTCCCAATGTCACTGTCCAATTAAATAACTCTCACCCTTCCACTGTAGCGGCCCCTCCCCGCTGAAAAAAAATCCACCCAGCCACGTCCCCCCCGGGGATGGACCCCCTTCTCCCTCACACAGCCACCGTCATCATCTTCCTTCATCCGGCTCCTGTTTTGTTTAGCTAACTAACTGCTCTTCCCACCGTGACAGACAGGGGCTGCTCTTTCTATTAGTTTGGGTCAGCGCGTCAGTCTTTCCAGCCACAATGGACCGTGGCTGCAAAATGCAAATAGCAAAGAGGAGAAGCGGTGGGTGACTAATACCTGGGGAAGAGTGGGGTGAAGTCCAATGTAAGACAAAAAGCAAGTTTGGTCTTTTGAAAAACTGCAAGCGTAGCAGTCCACAGCTGTGAAAGCTTCAATGCACAATGCTAAAGGTGATGTTCCACCCTTGCATACATTACACTTGACCTCGTGGCGCCTCAGCTTTAACAATCATTTTACGTCATTTATGCAGCAAACTTGGTGTTTATTCATTTATATATTTTTATTAGGGCTGTCAAAATTATTATGTTAAATTAGATCAGGGGTGTTGACGGCACATGTTTAATTTAAATAAGCAAGAGTTTTCATATTAAATTTAAATACCCAGGGGCCTGACAGGTGGCAAATTGTTATCATTTTGTGGAAAATGTGAGACACTCAGCTCAGTGATAATAATGTGTACTTTCTTGATATCACAAGCACAGCATCAACCTGTATGACCCAATCCAAACAACCTTTCCTAGTCATGGTGCTGGAAAAAAAAAAAAAAAACGACCAGCACCAAAATGTCAACACATGATTACACATAACACAACCTGCTCACTGAACTTTGTGGATATTATATAAAAAAAAAATGTCCCATCACCATATAAAATTCAAAATTACACCCATTTAAATCCATTGCAAGGCATGATGGGACAAATGCAAAACACTCTATCGACACTTATCCATGTTTGACTTATAACTGCTTGATATGTCTGATTACAAAGCTTTAAATTCCACATACCCTTGATATTCAATTATGATCATTATCAATTATATAGCCATTATATTATTATAACATGTAAACACACACACACACACACCCTATATATATATATATATATATATATATATATGTATGTATGTATATATATATATATATATATATATATATATATATATATATATATATATATATATATATATGCATTTGGACTTCACCCCACTCTTCCCCAGGTATCAGGGGATTTTCCCTGAAGAGCAGAGACACCTGCGAAACAGGCTTGTAGGGATGAAATAGCCTCTGTGTTTTTTCCTGACCTAACGTATATTCCGCTTTACCCTGGTATTGAGGACTGTATAACGGATAAATCACAGAAACCTCAACATATATATATATATATATAATTTTTTTTTTTTTTTTTTTTTTTGCCCAATGTGGCCCCCGGTCAAAAAGTTTAAACACCCCTGACTTTTAATAATCACAGTATTTTGAGCGTATAAGCTATTTTACCTTAACTGCTATATGGTCAGTGATCGGATCAATGCATACGTCAGTACAAAAATGATGCCGACTGGTGTGCTCGCTGGAAAATTTCACTCCAAAATACGCCCTGAAAGAACTTTAGATCTAAACTGTTACCAAGTTTTGCGCAAATAAATGACATGCATTTAGGTAAAATGTTTTAAAACATTCCTGAGTGACATTCTGACAATACAATTGCATTAGTGTTCAAATATCGGGGTCTGTTCCTAAGCACATTTTAATTGTGCAAACGAGTAACCACCTGTGATTAGTCATGATTTATCCAAATTCCAAAATGCGATTAATCAATCCAATCAATCAATCAATCAATCAAAAAATATTTATATAGCCCTGAGTCAGGTGTGCCTCGAAGGGCTGCACAAACCACAGTGACATCATTCATGATAATGGGGGAGGGGGGTGGGTCCAGTCCATTGGGGGCAAGCAGAGGGATGGAAGAAGTCTCCATCCGAGTCTCAGAGGAGTGGTCTACACGAAGTCATGACTTAGAATAGCCAGCACCTCCTCTAGACTGGTATCTCTCCAGGGAGTATGTGGTAACCTCTCCTGGGGGGCAAAAAGAGAAGCGGCAGGTCAACTGGTCTAAAACAGTCTATCTAAAAGTTACAGTTTATTGATACATTTTTAGGTGGGATTTAAATTAATCTCATTAAAAAATTATGATTTGACAGCCTTATTTTCTATAAAAGCATACTAAACACACTATATTTCACTTTTGGTATATTTCAAAGTATCATTAAAACTTTTCCACTCATTAATTTTGATTGCATCTTCCCACTTGCTGAATTAATACGGTTCTGTCTGTCTGTGTGCAAAGACGCGCTATTTTCTTATTTATTTATTTATTTATTTTTCCTGCTAATTGGATGAAATGCAACCCTCAATAGTGTTGGCAGTTAGAATGGTGACATTTGAATTCAATTAGCGAATTTGCTGGAGAAATAATAATAAAGTGAAAACTGTAACTCTGCAGCTGCTGTCTCGGTTTTGAGCAGTGCCCCACCAGAACCAGCAGGGGGCGCTTCACTGAAAATGTCAATGTTAACAAGTCACAAAACAAGTCAAGTTTTGGTGCATGTTGCCTTCGGTGCATCGCCATTGGACGATTTAGTGTTTCTATGACGACGTTATTGTTACATGATATGTTGTCAATGCGAGGGAGACACGCTAGCTCTATGTTGAAGGTGTCCAGAATGTTCTACCATGGGTTATCGTGCCTTCACATGCCATCTGTTGTCGATGGCAGCTTCCACAAATTCACTTCTGCACGCTCGAAAAGAAAACTACCTCCTCCTGGCTTCCTTTTTTTTCCCCCCCAATCCTTTTCTCCTTTTATTTTAATTCCCTTTTGTTGCTCATTATACACTCTTTGCAAGGCATTTTTCCCTGTCAGTTGTTGGGATGGCACACATTTGAACCGACATATCGATAAGAAATGCTAATTTGTTTAATAATAAAATCTAATATAAAAATATAAAAAATAAATATAATTTGTTTACTTTTTTTTTTTTTTTACACTTCTTAGTCTTGTTTGCAAATTTACATTAATTTCAGTTTGTCCTAGGTGTGTTGCCATATTCCGGAAGTAGTCTTTGCCTTTAAGATGAATATGACAAATGTGTCGTTTATTCAGCCCCACGACGTGTTTATACTGTAAGTGTAGTGCTTATTATACACACCAGCTGTTTGATTGTAACGTGCATCATATTTGTAGCTTTCATTATCAAATTTGTTGATGTTGAAATCGCCATGTAAAATCGCTAATGCTAACCACCAGTAGCATGCATATGGCATATCCAATGTAAATTAGCATTGAGCTAATGCAATTTTAAAAGTGTTGCGTTAATTTCTTGTGAGGAGATTATGAAGGGGCCTGTTTACTCGTCAAGTCTCCAACCGGATGTGACGAAGATATCGAGATATGTTACGTGTCATTTGACGTAAATCGCTACCTTTTAATACCAATGGAATTTGGTTGGTGCTTATAAAAGTACCAAATTTGGTACCCTACCAGTCAGTTGGCATATATTACTCCTCTTGCTGTGACTTGGTTTCTTCACCTGAATGCTGTCTTTTCAGGGGCTCTTGACTCATGATTGGATGGAACAGGTGTCAATTATTATAGCAGCACTATTGATTGTGCAAACACCCGTTGAATAGTAGGACCTGGGTTTTTGTCCTGCCCACTTTTCCTATGCTCTAGGTTTTATCACAGTTCTCGTATACCGTCTTGTTTTAAAATTTCACCTGACAAACGCGCCTATCATTCTACGGAATGGTGTCCCAAACAAAGAATTTGACGCGTTAATGATTTAGTGTCATGACGGGGACTATCTTGCAGCTGGCTGCGTGGATGGTTTTCCCGGAATGCAATCGGACCAGACAAGTCATGGCTTGAAGGTATATACATGATTTAATTTAACACTATAACAAGAAACAAACAAAAGGGTACAAACAAAAGGCACACACAAGATTTAGATTCAGATTTATTGGTCCCCTTGGGGAAATTCATTGTCACTGCCGTACATTTAAACAATAGACATTACACATCACAAAAAAATAACAAAAAGACATCATACATGACCAACACACATTTACAGGCTTGTCAGACAGGTCGGCCGGGCCTGCTGTTAAGGGTGGCTATAGCTGCAGGGATAAGGCTTTTCCTGAGGCGGGCCCTCCGAAATGTGATAGTTCTGTACCTGCGCCCTGATGGTAGTGGGATGATGTATTGGTGTAGTGGGTGAGTCATATCCTGGACTATTGTTTTTGCCAGTCGGGTGATGGACCTATGGTTTAAGTCTGAAATGTTGGGTGTGGGTAGGCCGATGATTTTAGCTGCTATGTTTGTAATGCGTGTGAGTTTGGTACGGTTCACAAGGCGGAGAACAAACTTGGCTATGAATATAATAAACTAGCACAAAGGCAAAAACTATGGACATGAAAAACTACACTTACTGTGATGTGAAAAAACAAACTTACGTGGCATGGCATGAAGCATCAACTAGGGAATAAAAAGGGCATGATAATGACAGAGGTATGTGAGTCCAAACGTGAAAACAGGTGCAACTAATCGGTCGTCATGGTGACAAAACAAGGGAGTGAAAAAGCAGGAACTAAGTGTCCAAAAACCAAACAGCACATGGCCAAACAAAAACATGATCAACAGACATGACATTTAGTCTGTGTGTTTAGAAGTGCATAATAATACACTCTGGGGCCCAAGAAATTTGCGAGTGCCAGCACTTTAATAAAGAAAGTGAGAAACACTTTTGAATTCCAGAAATAACTATTAGCAAACTTGCTCATCCTCGTCTTTACCAACGATAGTGATGTTTAATGTTAATGAATTATCGTTTATATGCATTTCACACTGTTGTATGCATGTAAAATTGTCAAATGTGTTTGGTGTTAATATTTTTAGTTGTCTGTCATGGCGCTGCAGCTAACGACTATTTTAATGTTTGACGAGTCATCGACTTTATTAACCATTAGTCCACTAATCAGATTATGACACATCCACCTATTCAGTGGCTCTAATTTAAATTCAGCTTGAGCTATTTTTAGACTTGTGTTAACTAATCATAAAAGATGACTACTTCTTTAAAAAATATGTATTCATACTGTAACTATGCTGCAAAAAACTTTATTCATTTTTTATTTTTTATTTTTTTTGCTGCAGCTGTTACATATACTGTAATATTGTACATGGTAATTGGGATTTGTTATATATTGTGTATATTACATAAAAATATAATATCATGTAATATAATTGTGGAGGGAAGTGAGTCAGCGCGTCTGCAGGAGCAAAGGTCACCGCCTCTGGCAATTGTGTCGAGAGTGGAGCACCATCAACTAGGGGCGGCGCAGGTGATTAGATTTCACAGGTGGTACGTGTTAATCTAATCATCTGTTGTCTTTAACAGTAAGCTGCCGGGAGCAGAGAGAGAGAGAGAGGATTGGGAGTGACGGCAACGTCACGACATGCCGAAAGACATTTTTTGGAATCTTGTTAAAAACATTAAAAACTTTGGCTCTTGTGCCGTGTCTACAGTGGAACTGCTAGGAAGCGACTTCCACAATAATATATCAGTATATATTATATACTGTATATGTAATATGTGGTAAAACTTTAGTATGGGGAACATATTCACCATTACTAACCCTAACCCTAACCCTCTCACCCTAACCCTCTAACCCTAACCAAATAACTCTAAATTAAGTCTTTGTTACTTAGAATATGTTCCCCATATTTAAGTGTTACCTAGTATGTAAATACTACATATATGTTATATTTTATATTGCTATTATGGTACATTTTTAGTCTACTTAATACCTGCATTATCCTTTCCATCCTTACCCTTTCCATCCTTTGTAACTGAGCTACTATGTGGAACAGTTTCCCTTGTGGATCAAAATAGTTTGTCTAAGTCTAACTCTAAGTCTAACTTTTGTCAAGCAAAGTGCCGATAAAAAAAAAACTATCAATGTGTATGAACAATTTCCCTTGTGGATCATTAAAGTTTGTCTAAGTCTAAGTCTAAGTATGTAAAGTTAACGAGGTCAATAAGTAGCAAGAAAAACAAACAACAAAGCTATCTAAGTTCCTCAAAAAGAAAAAAGTATTTTGTGATGATGCACATACCAACAAAGTTTAGCTGCTGGACTTTGGTAAAATACAAGTTAGCTGTTTTCCTCAAAGTAGCTTATTGAGGAGAGTTGCAGACTGCATCCTGATATTAAAGTTATAAAAATAAATTAAAGCTGCAAGCAGCGATGGACGGGACCGACTTTGACGGCACATAAAATCCAAACCGGAGCAGTAATTAAAAATCTTTGGTCAACTTTTAATCAGAAGGGTTCAATCTCTCTCCTGCGCTAGTTTGAAGCCGACACGACAAACGCGCTCAGAGGAGATAATGTTTGAAAAAAGGTGACCGGTTTTTACAAAACTTTTGTTTTGAAGGGGGAATTGCAAACTTCCTGTTGATTTTTGCTGGGGGTTGTCAATGAAAGAAATGTAGGTCTAAGTACGACCTACATAGAGGTTTTTGTTTCATGTCTCTAATACATTTCTACTGGAAGTTACAGGCAGTTTTGTCTGAGTTTTCTTCCTAGGAGCAGTTGTGTCTGTGTTTTCTTCCTAGGGGATGCTAGAGCGCAATTTTGAGTTTTGGGGTTGGGTTTTTTCATTAGATCGCAATTTTTGCCAGTCCTGATGTGTGTGTCCAGTTTGGTGAGTTTTGAAGCATGTTAAGAGAGTCAAATTACAGCTCAAAGAGGCAAAAGTGTCTGTTTTTACTAAACTTTTGTTTTGAAGGGGGAATTGCCAACTTCCTGTTGATTTTTGCTGAAGAATGTTAATGTATGAAATCTGGGTCTATGTCAGACCTACATAGAGGTTTTTGTTTCATGTCTCTATGACATTCCTACCGGAAGTTACAAGCAGTTTTCCTAGGGGGCGCTAGAGCGCAATTTTGAGTTTTGGGGTTTGTTTTTGTTATTAGATGGCAATTTTTGCCAGTCCTGATGTGTGTGTCAAATATGGTGAGTTTTGAAGCATGTTAAGGGGGTCAAATTACAGCTCAAAGAGGCGGCGGAATAATAATAATAAAACCTTACAATTACAATAGGGTCCTCTGTCCCAAAGGGACATTGCGGTCCCTAATAAATACAAAATAATCAAGATCGGCTTTGACGTGTTTCGGGTGAAACGTTTCCATACTCCCAATGTTTTTACCCGCGGTGTTAGGGTTAGCCATTTTTTATCTTCCGTTGCTCATGCTCATCAATCCCGCTGATTTCTGTCCGGCAAAACACGAAGCATTAACGTCGCCGACTGTTTCCGACATATGACTTTGGACAACGTTTATGGTCGATTTTCTGTCGACAAATCATCAACAGGTCGTCACGTTTCATGTGTCAGGTAAACCGCGATGTTGTTGTCGTGGTGGGCTTGAATGCTGCATGTTATGTGGGGGGAAAAAGTACACCATCACCCCCCCCCACCCCCACGGTTGTCTTGTTCCGCTGTAGTTTCGGAGAAGCCAAAAAAAGTAACACCGGAGACGGTAATAGTTCGTGACTTTACAAATGACCGTGATATAAAATATGGTTTGCACACAGCTGGTGGTCGTCCGTGCAACGAGGAGAAGGAGGAGGAGGCAGCACTGCGCAGGGTGAGAGAGTAGAGCGAGCGAGGCAGAGAGAGAGAGAGAGGATGCTCAGTCGGCGAGTCACATCTCCTGCAAGGCTGAGTCTTGGTCCGCTCCATCCAGCAGCAGCAGCAGCAGCAGCAGCAGCAGCTCTGGGAATGGAACCACCAACCAGGAGCTAATTGGCGACAACTTCTTCAACGTGACACACTCTTCCTCTATCTTCCTGTGGTCAACTTCCATCATCCTGGGAACTTCTCCCTGCACGGTGAGTGAGTGTCTCCCACACTGCTTCCCTGCCTTAGCTGTAATTAATTAGTATTCTGCCGACATGTTTTTTTTGTTTTTTTTTCCTTGCTTTCCTTCCTGCGGCACTTTACTCCTCATTTTGGCACTTGTTTTTTTTTTCCTACAAAGCAGCATTTTTAATACCATTCCTGATGAGATGTTCAGGTACACCAGGAACTGCTGCACAACTTTTACTGCCTTTTTTTTTTTTTTTACTGTGCACATGCGTGTCCCATGCAGCATCAGCATCATCATCACCATGCTTCCCTTTCCCTGCTGATACATAAAGGAACACATCACATTTTGGGGGAATGCATGGCCGCATCGTGCCGCAACAGTTAATCTGTATCATTTGGTGCATTTATTTTGGGTGTTTATTTTGGGACACTTCATTAAGCACACCTGCAGGTCTAAAAAAGTAGCATGATATTGTGCAGGTAGCCGTTTAGCAAAATGTTTATTATTGTTGACTCACCGCTGCACGAGGAGAACTGAATAGAATCCAAAACGACGACCTTTTGTGCGTTTGCATCTCACTGGAGAGCTACTCCGGCTGCTGAAGTACTTTTGGATATTCCAATCATACTTGACGCATAGCACCTAATAAATCAAGTACACTCCAAATATCAGCCACTTAAAAACATCATGCATCATTTTGACTTTTTTTTTTTTTTTAAATAAATCTCTTTAGCTGTTGGTTGTCACTCGCTTTCACATCCACGCGTGACGGAAATCCAAACGAAGTCGTCCTGGTAATCAAAGGGCGTCTTTGTGGCCGTGGTCCGAGCGCCTGTGTCCTCGGTGTGCCCCCTCGCTTGTCATTAGGGGTGCACAAAAAAAAAAAATTTGATTTACATCCGAAATTGCGATTCCTATTCATCACGATTCTGAATTGATTATTAGTTTTCTAAAATGGATTTAACCCTTATTGATCCCCAAAATGTGGTGAACGATATAGCACCCAGGGACCAGAAAAGATTTCGGCCATAAAAGTATGTATAAATATACATATATATACATCCATCCATCCATCCATTTTCTACCGCTTATTCCCTTTGGGGTCGCGGGGGGCGCTGGAGCCTATCTCAGCTACAATCGGTCGGAAGGCGGGGTACACCCTGGACAAGTCGCCACGTCATCGCAGGGCCAACACAGATAGACAGACAACGTTCACACTCACATCCACACACTAGGGCCAATTTAGTGTTGCCAATCAACTTATCCCCAGGTGATATATATACATATATATGTGTATTTTATTTTTTATTTTTTTTACTTTTAAAGCTTAAATCTCACATTTAACTTCACATCTGCCCGTCGATATGAAGTTAAGTTTCTGTTTTTTTAATGTTTTATGTCTTTGGTTCTCAAACTATTTCCACCAAGTACCAACTCACTTGCCTCTCCGAGTTCCTCCATAATGACCAACATTAAAGCACAGCAGCGTAGCAGGTAATCAAACTAATTGTGATTCTTATTTGTTACGATTTTTAATCGATTAAGAAATCAATTTATACAGTACAGGCCAAAAATTTAGACACACCTTCTCATTTCCATGTGTTTCCTTTATTTTCGTGACTATTTACATTGTAGATTGTCACTGAAGGCATCAAAACTATGAATGAACACATTTGGAGTTATGTACTTAACAAAAAAAAGGTGAAATAACCGAAAATATGTTTTATATTCTAGTTTCTTCAAAATAGCTACTCTTTGCTCTGATTACTGTTTTGCACACTCTTTGCATTCTCTCAATGAGCTTCAAGAGGTAGTCACCTGAAATGGTTTTCACAGGTGCCATATTCTACACAATCTACAATGTAAATAGTCATGAAAATAAAGAAAACACATTGAAATAAGAAGGTGTGTGTGTGTGTGTGTGTGTATATATATATATATATATATATATATATATATATATATATATATATATATATATATATATATATATATATATATATATATATATATATATGTATATATATTGTTGATGTAGATGATCATATCTGCTGTACATATTTACTTTAGCGAAGAGAAATGTTGGGTATTTCCTTTTTTTGCCTTATTTGATTTTATTAAATGTTTGGGTAGAATTTTATTAAAACCAGTTTTTTGGAAGTATTATAGAAATTGATCAAAGCTCTTTATCTATTTTATGTAGGAATGTAGTTAATCATCTAGCTGGCACCCAATGTCATTAAAAAAAGTATTGATTTTAAATAGAGAATTGTTTTGAACCGAGAATCGAATCTGAATCGAATCGTTACCCTCAAGAATCGAATCACATCGGATTGTATGGTGCACAAAGATTTAAAGCCCTATAGTGTAGTAGCCCTAAATATGAATGAAAAAACAAGGCAGAGGTTTTAATTAAGAATAATATTTAATACCACTGTAACATGCCCTGCGATGAGGTGGCGACTTGTCCAGGGTGTACCCCGCCTTACGCCCGATTGTAGCTGAGATAGGCTCCAGCGCCCCCCGCGACCCCGAAGGGAATAAGCGGTAGAAAAAGGATGGATGGATGGATGGACCACTGTAACATTACACACAGGTTGAACAGTAACACTGTGTTTGAATATTTAATTAAGTGATTCTTTGGCGTACCACTAGATGGAGCCCACAGTTTGAGAATCACTGTTTTATGCCCTTTTTGTCAAAGAAAACCCTTTTTTTTAATGGCAAAAACACAAATCATGCAATATTCCTGCACCAACGTCATTTTCATTACATATAAGTTGTTGGCAGATTCAAAGCAAATATGCATCTAATACAAATAGTTGGTGCTTTTGTACTTTGGCGGTGTCTAATGGTTGAGGGGTTAAATGTCACCTTATAGGATTTGTACTTATTTCAAAGGGAAAAGCTTGGATTCATGTGCTTTTCATGGAAAAAACTTGATAAAATAACAGATTTACAGTATATTGAAAAATGGTCAATTTAAAGGGAGTCAATGGGGGATAAAAGGCTGCCGGGAAACTCCAATGTATAATCACTCAAAATAACTTGGCAACAAACGGACAGTGCACATTTGGAGATTCAGTTCTTTAGAACTCTTGTGGCCATATTTACTCCTGCTCACCTTTTAAAATAAACATTATTTTGCATCATGTCATCTTCAAAGGCAATACAAAGACCCACAAAGGACCCAAGTCTCCCCAAAGGGTTGGAAAAAAATAAACTGACCAAAAAAAATATATATCTCTATTGAAATACGTTTCTAAATATATGTTTTTAGGCCATCTCCATGCAACCTCCAACCTGTTTTGAAAAAGTTTAATTATAATTATCATACCAAATAACCCCAAAACCAGTGAAGTTGACACATATAAAAACAGAATACAATGATGTGCAAATCTTTTTCAACATATATTCAATTGAATAGACTGCAAATACAATATACTCAACATTCGACCTGGAAAACAACATGTTTTGCAAATATTAGCTCATTTGGAATTTGATGCCTGCAACATGTTTCAAAAAAGCTGGCACAAGTGGCAAAAAAGACTGAGAAAGTTGAGGAATGCTCATCAAACACTTATTTGGAACATCCTACAGGTGAACGGGCTAATTGGGAACAGGTGGGTGCCATGATTGGGTATTAAATCAGCTTCCATGAAATGGTCGGTCATTCACAAACAAGGATGGGGTGAGGGTCACCACTTTGTGAACAAATGCGTGAGCAGATTGTCCAACAGTTTAAGAACAACATTTCTCAACGAGCTATTGCAAGAAATTTAGGGATTTCACCATCTACGGTCTGTAATATCATCAAAAAGTTCAGAGAATCTGGAGAAATCACTGCACGTAACATTGAATGCCCGTGACCTTGGATCCCTCAGGCGGCACTGCATCAAAAACCAATATGAGTGTGTAAAGGATATCACCACATGGGCTCAGGAACACTTCAGAAAACTACAGTTTGTCGCTAGATCTGTAAGTGCAAGTTAAAACTCGACTATGCAAAGCGAAAGCCATTTATCAACAACACCCAGCCGGCTTCGCTGGGCCCGAGCTCATCTGAGATGGACTGATGCGAAGTGGAAAAGTGTTCTGTGGTGTGACGAGTCCACATTTCAAAATGTTTTTGGAAACTGTGGACGTCGTGCCAACTTCATTGGTTTTGGGCTTTGTACATTGCGAGAATCGGTTTGAATCGAGAATTGCGTGGAGTTGAGAATCGGTTCTGAATCTAATCGTCACCCCAGGAATCGGATCGGATCGGATGGAATCATACCCTGACTCGCATACCTGTCAACGCTTGCATTGGCAAACAAGGGAAACTTTACCGAAAAAAAAAAAAAAGTTAGGAAGGAAAAAGGAGCTGAATCGTGTGCTTTTATTCTGAAATGTTGCTGACCTGCATATATGACCTGAGTGCCACGGATTGGATTCCCGCTCGCCGCCCACTCCTCCACTGTGTCTCAACATGTGTTCATGACAATAAGACAGCGTTTGGGCGGCGGGTGAAGATGGAGGAGGCCATGGATCAGAGGAAGCATATGATTGGTGCCCCCCGCCCCTCCCCCCATCCCCATCGCCCCCTGTGGCTCTGGTAATCCTGTTGTGCGACTGCTAAATGGGATTAGAACTCTGTGTGTAAGCGAAACGCAGCCCGGGGACGACTGGGAGGCTTTACGTTGGCCCGCTTTATCTCGCATTTTCACTTCATTCAGTGTCAGGGCTTTGACACTTGTCTTTCCTCCCGCCGCCTGCCTGCTCTGCTCGTCTGTCTGCCTGCCGCAGGACGTCCAGACGAAGGTTATGTTGTCTGACTGATGATGTGGTTGAATGATAGCAGGGGAAAACACAATTTGGGAATATGGCCGCCTTTCATGGCAGAGAGGAGATACGAGACAATAATGTCCCCCATTGGGCAAAATAATCAACTCCAAAGTTACTTTTTCATGCACACAAATAGTCCAGGTGTGTCCCAGTGACACTCTTACAAGTAGTGTAATAGTGCCTCCACTGTTTTGTATTTTGTATTTTTTTAACTTTTTACACAAGTTACCACTTTTTTGTTTTTATCTTTGGACATGTTGTCTTGTCTTGTGGTTCTTTTTGTTTCCTGTGCAGTGAGTGCACAATTAAACATGAACTATAAGTCTTATGTATACACATTTATTTATATATAAATATATATATATATATATATATATATATATATATATATATATATATATATATATATATACGCGTGTATGTATACATATACGCATAAATATGTATATATACGTATATATATATATATATATATATATATATATATATATATATATATATATACATAAATATACATATTTATGCGTAAATGTATACATACACGTGTATATATATATATGTACATAAATACGTATATATATATATATATATATATATATATATATATATATATATATATATATACATAAATACGTATATACGTATACATATTTATGCGTATATGTATACATACACGCGTATAAATATATATATATATATATATATATATATATATATATATATATATATATATATATATATATATATATATATATATATATATATATTGGGACGGCGTGGCGCAGTGGAAGAGTGGCCGTGCGCAACCAGAGGGTCCCTGGTTCAATCCCCACCTAGTACCAACCTCGTCATGTCCGTTGTGTCCTGAGCAAAACACTTCACCCTTGCTCCTGATGGCTGCTGGTTAGCGCCTTGCATGGCAGCTCCCTCCATCAGTGTGTGAATGTGTGTGTGAATGGGTAAATGTGGAAGTAGTGTCAAAGCGCTTTGAGTACCTTGAAGGTAGAAAAGCGCTATACAAGTACAACCCATTTATCATTTATATATTGTGTGTATATATACACATATATGTACAGATACGTATTTATGTGTATATATGTACATAGACATATATGTATGTATATAGATGTATACATATATATATATATACATAAACAGTGCTTTCACACATTTATTTTTATATATATATATAAATCAAATCAAATCAAATCAACTTTATTTATAAAGCACATTTAAAATTTACCACAGGGGTAGCCAAAGTGCTGTACAATGAACAGGTTAAAAGATAAAACGAGTACCGAGCAAACACAACACAACACAAACAGAACACGATAAAAAATAAATAATTAAAATAGAATTAATAAAAACATAAAAACATAAAAACAGGATCACAGCAGGTGTATTATGGGGCGCCATTGCAGGATGGATATCACTCAGTGTTAAAAGCCATGGAATAAAAGTATGTTTTTAAGAGAGATTTAAAAACAGGAAGAGATATATATATATATATATATATATATATATATATATATATATATATGTCTTAATAAGGTTATCCAAAAAATAGTGCTCGATACCGTAGTAGAGCGCAATATATGTATGTGTGGGAAAAAAAATCACAAGACTATTTCATCTCTACAGGCCTGTTTCATGAGGGGGGGTTCCCTCAATCATCAGGAGATTTTAATGGGAGCATTCACATACCATGGTTTATATAGGGCACAGAGTGGGTGGGTACAGGCTGGCGTAGGGGCGTGGTGATTGGCTCATGTGTTACCTAGGAGGTGTTTCCGTCTGTGGCGGCATGCTGTTACAATTTCGCTGCGCTTGTTGAGGGATGACAGGTCTGGACGGTAAATAATAAACAGTTTCTCTTTCAAGCATAGGTTGCATCTTTTATTACCACTATTGTAAGGTGTGCTGGATGCAAGAATTTGCCATGTTATTGAATATTCAACATTATTGTCTTTGAGGTCCCAAATGTGTTTGCTGAGTTCTGTGGTATTCCGCAGGTTTTGGTTCCTGAAAGAAGCCTTGTGATTGTTCCATCTGGTTTTGAACTCTCCCTCGGTTAATCCTACATATGTGTCGGATGTGTTAATGTCCTTGCGTGTTACCTTAGATTGGTAGACAACTGATGTTTGTAAGCACCCCCCGTTGAGATGGGGGTGCCCCAACAAAACAATTGCAAATCTGCCGTCGGCCCCCGGACAGAGCGACTCCAAAACCAACAAAGGCTGCAACTGTCGAAAGAAACCTGATTGGGTGCTTACAAACATCAGTTGTCTACCAATCTAAGGTAACACGCAAGGACATTAACACATCCGACACATATGTAGGATTAACCGAGGGAGAGTTCAAAACCAGATGGAACAATCACAAGGCTTCTTTCAGGAACCAAAACCTGCGGAATACCACAGAACTCAGCAAACACATTTGGGACCTCAAAGACAATAATGTTGAATATTCAATAACATGGCAAATTCTTGCATCCAGCACACCTTACAATAGTGGTAATAAAAGATGCAACCTATGCTTGAAAGAGAAACTGTTTATTATTTACCGTCCAGACCTGTCATCCCTCAACAAGCGCAGCGAAATTGTAACAGCATGCCGCCACAGACGGAAACACCTCCTAGGTAACACATGAGCCAATCACCACGCCCCTACACCAGCCTGTACCCACCCACTCTGTGCCCTATATAATCCATGGTATGTGAATGCTCCCATTAAAATCTCCTGATGATTGAGGGAACCCCCCCCTCATGAAACAGGCCTGTAGAGATGAAATAGTCTTGTGATTTTTTTTCCCACACATACATATATATATATATATATATATATATATATATATATATATATATATATATATATATATATATATATATATATATATATATATATATATATATATATATATATATATATATATATATATATATATATATATATATATACATATATATATACATATATATGGCGGCATGCTGTTACAATTTTGCTGCGCTTGTTGAGGGATGACAGGTCTGGACGGTAAATAATAAACAGTTTTTCTTTCAAGCATAGGTTGCATCTTTTATTACCACTATTGTAAGGTGTGCTGGATGCAAGAATTTGCCATGTTATTGAATATTCAACATTATTGTCTTTGAGGTCCCAAATGTGTTTGCTGAGTTCTGTGGTATTCCGCAGGTTTTGGTTCCTGAAAGAAGCCTTGTGATTGTTCCATCTGGTTTTGAACTCTCCCTCAGTTAATCCTACATATGTGTCGGATGTGTTAATGTCCTTGCGTGTTACCTTAGATTGGTAGACAACTGATGTTTGTAAGCACCCCCCGTTGAGAGGGCAATCAGGGGTCTTTCGACAGTTGCAACCTTTGTTGGTTTTGGAGTCGCTCTGTCCGGGGGCCGACGGCTCATTTGCAATTGTTTTGTTGTGGTTTGAGATGATTTGTCGTATATTGTTCATACAGCTGTAGCTCAATTTAATGTTGTTCTTGTTGAATACTTTTCTTAGGGTGTTGTCTTTGGGAAAGTGTTTGTCAATCAGATTGAGGAATTTGTGTCCAAAGTTAGTTGAGACGTTTTTGCTGTATGGGAGGTTGTACCAGATGATGTCGTTTCGTTTTCTGTTCTTTTTCGGTTGGTTTCCTGGCGTGGGTTCATAGGTGAGGGTGAAATTGTATCCGCTTTCATCAAGGGCTTTTTGGTACGGGGGGGTTGCTTGGTCAAATTCAGCTTTGCTAGATGACAGCATCAATAGCCTTTTATTAATTCCGGTAGGTATTCTTTTCGTGGTGGTGGGTGGGTGGTTGCTGTCATGGTGCACGTATTGGAGTGTTGTGTTGGGTTTCGTGAATGGTTGGTAGCTGTTATTTCTCAAGTTGAAAGTGACGTCAAGGAAGTTGACGGTTTGCTTGTTGGCTTCAATCGTGATCCGTAGGCCGTTCTCTTTGAAAATTTGGCATATGCGCTTCTTGGTATTCTCGCTGCTCCTTGGCGAGGCGCGACACACTGCCAGTCCGTCATCACGGTAAATACCAAGGTTCAGATTGAGGCTGGCGAGCTGGGAGAGGAGGAAACTCCCAACGAGTTCACACGTTTCTGCTCCGTCAAAACTTCCCATAGTGACGTCAAATGTTGCATTGTTCTTTTTTTGTCATGGTGTACTGTTGTGGATGAGAATGGAGTTTTTTGCGTGGATGATGATGTTTCTTTCGTTGCCTGTGATTGAGTCGTAGTCTGAGGCGAAGTCTAGTGCTTGAGTCAGTAGGTCTTGCGTGATGGAAGGGTAAAATTCTTCGATATCAAAGGAGATAAAGTTGTGCTGTTGTTTGTCTTGGATGTTGTTGAACCATTTGATTACTGCTGCTGTATTTCTCCATTGGTTGAGTGGTGTTTTGTCCTTGATTTTTGTGTTGACTCTGTCCAGGATTATTTTGCTGATTTTTCCTATTTCAGATTTAGTTGGGATTATTAGTCGGCATGTTGGGTTATTTGCGAAGTTGGGTTTGTGGTCCTTCAATGTGATGAAGGCTTCCTTGTTGGCTGTGGCGTCCACCCTGTCCTCAATGTCCAGTTCAGCCGCGATCCTTTTATTTTCCAGGTGGATGTTCTGTAAGGTGTTGGGTTGTGCTTTTTTGTATGATTTGGTGATGCTTCTGTCCAGTAAGGTGTGATGTTCTGGTATGTCCATTCTGTAGAAGTTTGTGGTTTTATCGGCAGCTATGATGAGGTTGTTTACTTTCTTGATGCGCTCCTTGTCATTTTTCAGCTTGGTGAGGAGTGGGTTGCGGATTGGCTTGAATTTGACTGATTGTATCATTTTGAGCATGTCGTTCTCAAAATCCTTTAGTTCCTCAACTGTGGGTGGGTTCTTGGTAGATTTTAATCCGTAAGTTTTCTTTTGCGTTCCTTTTGTTTCAGGGTGGAGGAAAAAATGTGCTTTCCACCGCATCCTTCTTAGGAAGTGTTCCGTCTTTTCTATGAGCCTTAGCTTGTAGTCATTCTGCGCGGGTATGGGAATGTTCTTCGTGGAGTAGTCGATGTTGAATTTTTCCATTTCTGATCGTCGTACAGTGCTCAACAAATGTCAATTTGGAGCGGAGTATATGTCTTAATAAGGTTATCCAAAAAATAGTGCTCGATATATATATACACACTATATTGCCAAACGTATTTAGCCACCCATCCAAATGATGAGAATCAGGTGTCCTAATCACTTGACCAGGCCACAGGTGTTTAAAATCAAGCACTTAGGCATGGAGATTGTTTCTACAAACATTTGTGAAAGAATGGGCCGCTCTCAGGAGCTCAGTGATTTCCAGCGTGGAACTGTCATAGGATGCCACCTGTGCAACAAATCCAGTCGTGAAATTTCCTCGCTCCTAAATATTCCAAAGTCAACTGTCGGCTTTATTATAAGAAAATGGAAGAGTTTGGGAACAACAGCAACTCAGCCACCAAGTGTTAGGCCACGTAAACTGACAGAGAGGGGTCAGCGGATGCTGAAGCGCATAGTGCAAAGACTTTCTGCACAGTCAGTTGCTACAGGGCTCCAAACTTCATGTGACCTTCCAATTAACCCACGTACAGTACGCACAGAGCTTCATGGAATGGGTTTCCATGGCAGAGCAGCTGCATCTAAGCCATATGCCACCAAGTCCAATGCAAAGCGTCGGATGCAGTGGTGTAAAGCACGTCGCCACTGGACTCTAGAGCAGTGGAGACGCGTTCTCTGGAGTGATTAATCATGCTTTTCCATCTGGCGATCTGATGGACGAGTCTGGGTTTGGAGGTTGCCAGGAGAACGCTACATTTCGGACTGCATTGTGCCGAGTGGGAAATCTGGTGGAGGAGGAATTATGGTATGGGGTTGGTTTTTCAGGAGTTGGGCTTGGCCACTTAGTTCCAGTGTAAGGAACTTTGAATGCACCAGGATACCAAAACATTTTGTATAATTCCATGCTCCCAACTTTGTGGGAACAGTTTGGAGCGGGCCCCTTCCTCTTCCAACATGACCGTGCACCAGTGCACAAAGCAAGGTCCATAAAGACATGGTGTGGATGAACTTGACTGGCCTGCACAGAGTCCTGACCTGAACCCGATAGAACACCTTTGGGATGAATTAGAACGGAGACCGAGAGCCAGGCCTTCTCGACCAACCTCACCAATGCGCTTTTGGAAGAATGGTGGGAAATTCCTATAAACACACTCCGCAACCTTGTGGACAGCCTTCCCAGAAGAGTTGAAGCTGTAATAGCTGCAAAAGGTGGACCGACATCATATCGAACCCTATGGGTTAGGAATGGGATGGCACTTCAAGTTCATATGTGAGTCAAAGCAGGTGGCCAAATACTATAGTGTATATGTGGAGATAGCTTCAATATAGAGGCAACTTGTTTTCCCACTCTACTGGTGCTGTAAACTTCAACGGCCAGGTCACGACAATGATTAGGGATAAGACAAATATCCACTTTACTTTGTCAGTTCATCTTCTTGGCGTGCAGCGGGAGGTACGGGGACGAGGGAAAGGCAGTGTCGACAACGCTGCGGATACTTACCTGAATGTTTCAAACCACGCACCGCTTGTCCATTGCTTTCTCAGCTCTAATATTGTAAAAAGGCTTTAAAAAAAACAACACTTAAAAGCCACATAAAGTAGCTCCGCTGACTTGATAAGCACCGTTCGTAAACCGGGAAAGTTCGTACAACGAGGGCCTCCCAAATCAAATTTTCCCAGAAGACTTTTAGGCCGGCCTCTCTCCATTCCAACCCCCCAGCCGACCATGAGGGGTATGTGTTTGCTTTGTGCGTTTGCTGTGGAGTATGCAAGCTATCTCACACCCTGCTTAGCGCCAATCACTTGACACAGCAAAAGAGGAGCGGCGGCAAGGCGGGACAGACACTTGTCACATTAGCGCCTTTTGTTTGCCACGCATTTCCTCAGTGGCTCCTCATCAACCATCATTTGTGTGTGTGTGTGTTTGTGTGTGTGTGTGTGTGTGTGTGTGTGCGTGCCCATCCTCCACGACATACCTTGGACCCTCCTGTTGCCCTGCAGCCACCTCTGCTCCACTTTTCCACCCGCGCCATTGAAATTGTCATGCGGCTGCAGAGTGTGCAGACACACACAGAGTCCGAGTGGACATTTTACAACCACACGGGCGAGTGGCAAAGTGAGGCGTTTAAGGACACGATGTTGTGTGCGCTCCCCGCCTCCTGATGTCTCCTCTCGCTCGACCCCCCCCCCCTCCCGTCCCCCGTCGTTTACGTGGCATTTCTCCACCACCAGGACCCCTGTCTTCGCTGGGCCTTCTTAATGCCCCCCCCCCATCCTCCTCCTCTTTGGTCGCCGGCGATGTTCTTCCTCCTACGCCACACGCGAGGTGGGAAAGCGCAGTGTCCGGGTGGAGGTCGGCGAGTCCTGCTGATGGCTCAGATTTATTTTTAATTTGGCCCCACGCGGGTCACGTGACCCAGTGTGGCCATGACATGTGACACAATGATGACCTTGCTGAGGTGAAACCATGATAATTGGAGTCAGCTGACCGGCCTTTGTAGTTGTTGCTGCTGCTGGGCGCTCGTTAGCATGGCGACCTCAGGTGACCCCCCGCCCCCAGCAGTGTTGGGACTAACGCGTTACAAAGTAACGCGTTACTGTAACGCCGGTAGTTTCGGCGGTAACTAGTAATCTAACGCGTTATTTTTTATATTCAGTAACTCAGTTACCGTTACTACGTGATGCGTTACTGCGTTATTTTGCGTTATTTTTTATGTAGTATCGGCTAGAAACTGAGGATCTGAGTGTGTTTTATTGCAGCGTAGCAGAGACATGCTTCTGATTCTTCCTCTGCGCTCTCTGTGTGTGTGCGTGTGGGTGTGGGAAGGGGAGGAGAGGGGAGGGGGGTGCTCAATACAACGTAAACCGTTGGCCAACCAAAAAGTAACCACAGAACACTATAGTGTTCTGTGGTTACTTTTTGGTTGGCCAAGCGGACGTGACGACAGGCTGTCCCCACTCAGATCCGCACGGACCGGGAGGGGGCGTGCCTTAAGTCCGGCTGGAAATCGGGAGAAATTTGGAGAATGGTTGTCCCAGGGAGAGGCACTGAAATTCGGGAGGGTTGGCAAGTATGAGATATTCTCACTTCTTTTCTTTTGTCGAGCACAAAGAAAAGAACATTTTAGTTAAATGTAAGTTGTGTCTTGGATCAAAGATCCCGTCTACTGCCCAAAACAACAATTCAAATCTGCATGGTTAGGCTCTGTGTATGTCACGTGTGCCTTCCTTAGGTGAAGCCAGCTTTACAGCTATGTTGTTGATTGATTGATTGATTGAAACTTTTATTAGTAGATTCCGTACAATTGACCACTAAATGGTAACACCCAAATAAGTTTTTTAACTTGTTTAAGTCGGGGTCCACTTAAATTGATTCATGATACAGATATATACTATCAAATATATACTATCATCATAATACAGTCATCACACAAGATAATCATCAGGGTGTATACATTGAATTATTTACATTATTTACAATCCAGGGTGTGGGATATGGAGGGGGGGTGGGAGGGGGTTAGGTTTGGTTGGTATCAACACTTCAGTCATCAACAATTGCATCATCAGAGAAATGGACATTGAAACAGTGTAGGACTGACTTGGTAGGATATGTATAGCAAGTAGTGGACACAGAGAGAGAGAGATCAGAAAGTATAAGAAAAAGTGTCTACATTTGATTATTTACAATCCGAAGAGGTATTATGTGGAAGGGAGGGTGTTAGTTTAGGGTTGTAGTTGCCTGGAGATGTTCTTTTAGTGCGGTTTTGAAGGAGGATAGAGATGCCCTTTCTTTTACACCTGTTGGGAGTGCATTCCATATTGAAGTGGCATAGAAAGAGAATGAGTTAAGACCTTTGTTAGTTCGGAATCTGGGTTTAACGTGGTTAGTGTTAGTGTTAGTGTTATTATGCTGTTTGTTACTTATGTATGTTATGTTGCAGCTATTTAAAATAGTTTTGTCAATTTGTTCTGGCCTGAAATAAATTGGCCCTTTGAAATATATCTTTGTCTTTGTGTGTTGTATGTAGAGCACATTGCTTAGCAGAGTTCAGTGATGCAAATGTATGTCAAGTTGATCAACGGATTGTATTATTCTCCAGTGCAATAACAGTACTGAAATGAAGGCTAAAAGGGCATTAATGGGAGCTTTAAAAAAAAAAGTAGAAGAAGTAACTAAATAGTTACTTTTCACAGTAGCGCATTACTTTTTGGTGTAAGTAACTGAGTTAGTAACTGAGTTACTTTTGAAATAAAGTAACTAGTAACTGTAACTTGTTACTGGTTTTCAGTAACTAACCCAACACTGGCCCCCAGTAACAGAACGCCTCTTTTTCAGATTATTTTTTTTCCCCTGGAAAAATGATGCGCTTTTTTCTTTTAATCTCAAAAAATCTACAACATTCTTCTTGGGACCATTTTTCAACCTGAGGTAGTTCCAAAAAAGAAGCTACAGGGAGTCAGTCAATGCGCATGGTGCCTGTCACCGGAAGCCAGGGTTTTTTGTAATATTTAGCCCGGAGGAGTAGTACAGTACGTGGAGTAGTACAGTACAAAACTTGCCATTATAAGAGACTGAAGCAGAGGCCTTTTGGTCCTTTGGAAGCAGAAAGTCACTATTTGGTATTACACAAAATACTCACAGTAATAACTTTCACTTTACTCCTGTGGAATATTATTTTTGTAAAAAATAATATTCTAATAAATAATAATATTCTTCTAAACCGGTGGTTCTCAAACTGTTGTACGCGGGCTCCATCTAGCGCAGGGGTGTCAAAGTCAAGGGCCGCGGGTCGGATCTGAATTATCTATGGCCCCCGGGATGATATTTGATTAGTATTAGAACCGGCCCGCAGGCCACAGCCGCCTGCTGTTGTTTTGCACGCACCAATATTCCATCAGTGTTGGCGCTAGGAATTTTCAAAATGAGGTCCCATCAAGTCATAAAAATGGGGTCGCACAGTCAATTTTTGGGGTCCCATTTTTTTGTAACCGTTTTGAAAACAAATGATAAATGTATGCATTATCCTGTTACATCTCACATGTCATCCTTGCACCTCGGGACACGCCCACGGCTGTGCACATCCAGGGACGCGTCGCGTGCGTCTCCGCCCCACAGCAGCCGCCAGCTGCAATCATTCACCGGCAATCAGCGCACCTGCCTGTAATGATCAAGCTGCCTTCATAAGCCTGCACAACCTGGCATGCTGGCGCCGGAATATAGTCTTCTTTTGGCGTATAACCATCGTTCCCGTGTTTGACGTTGCTATGTGTCTCGTCATTCCTCGTCGTCGTTCCCCTGCTTCCCGGACTGCCTCCTGGATCTCGACTGCCTTCCCGGATCTCGACCCCCTCGCATGGACTCGGACTCTGACGCTTCTCTCTCGCCCGGATCACCTGCCTGTCCCATGGACTTCCGTGTTCCTTCGCTCTCACCAACATTTACAATAAAACCCTCCAGTTAAATACTCCACATAGACTTACACCATACACACTCTTGGATCTAGTTCACACTCCATTCCCTTAGTTTATAATATTATTGTTTTATTATTATATATATTGACTATATATATAATCAATTATTGAACATTACCGCCCTCTGGTGTCAGTTGCCGTCACCTCCCCTCTGTAACCACAACATCACATTCTGTATTGTGTTTTGGGAAAAGGTTGTCAATAAACGTTAATTAATTCATTAAAAAAAATAATACAAAAGAAAAAAAATGTTAATGCATATGTACATTTATTCAGTTATAAACATTCATTCACTTTCTTCTTTCTTTCATGGATCTAAACTTTACTGCTGCCGGTATTTTTTTCAATATTTTTTTTGTCATATTTTCAAAATGTGTTCATTCTATTTTTGGCCAAAGTAAGACAAAGAAAACAATTTTAAGTTGTCTTTATTGTGTACTTTTAATGCCATGATTTTAATAGTCCGGCCCGCGTGTGCACAGATTTTCCACCATGCGGCCCTTGAGCTAAAATGAGTGTGACAGCCCTTATCTAGCGGTACCCCAAATAATTTAAATGTTCAAACACAGTGTTACCGTTCAATTTTTGTGTAATGTTACTGTGTCTAAAATATTGAATATACTTGTTAAATAACACATCTGCCTTGTTTTTAATGAATACTTGGGCCTTCTACACTACTGTGTTTTAATGTTGGTCATTATGGTGGTACTTGGAGAGCTAAGTGGTTTCTGAGGTGGTACTTGGTGAAAAACATAAAAAAACTGAGATTCCATCCATCAATCCATTGTCTACCGCTTGTCCCTTTTGGGGTAGCAGGGTGTGCTTTATTTATTGTTGTGTATTAATTTCTGTCCTGTTTTTTTTTTTTTTTTTTTTTTACAAAAAAAGACTTTCATATGACATTCTTCAAACTTCTCATTTGCTAAAACTGACAATTATGGATTACAGCGCCACTTGTTGCCTTGGCATGCCCTTGTTAGACTCTTCTCTTTTTTCCCCTTGACTATAAATGACGTTAGTGGTGGTGCCACCTTTGGGTTGTGGTCCAAATACTCCATAAGACATGCTACTATGCATATAATTTGGGATGGGTACCTTTCACATTTGAATCGATATGGTATCAATTTCCGATACCTCAACATCTCATTTTTTATTCAACATTTTTTAACACATAGCTGTGCTGTCCAGTTTTTGTCTCATTTGCAAGTATTATATGGTAGACTTTGCATGTAGTTGCAAGTGCAAAACATTAGAGGGCAGTAGTGTATGGGCTATGTTGTGTTGCCCTAATCAGGAAGTTTTCTTTTCTTTTGTTGAGTCTTACAAAATGTTTATACTGCAAGTATTGTACTTATTACACACCAGCTGTTAGATTGTAACATGCGTCTTTGTTGTAGTTTTGACGACCAAATTTGGAGGTGTTGAAATTGCCATGTAAAATTGCTAATGGTAATCTTTAGCATGTCCTTGTTAAATCCAATGTGAATTAGCCTCGAGCTAGCACATTTTGAAAAGAAGAACCCTGCCTTACGTTTGAGCACCGTCTGTGTATTACAACTGAGTGCCGATGCGGACCACAGCTGAGAAACAGATATTTGTTGACGGCCCTCTCGGGGCCACTTGTGGACCAACAGTGGGCCACGTGGTGAAGAAACGCTGACCTCGAGGCAGTCTGGCTTAGTCCGCTGCCAGTGCTTGACTGCTTGTTTCAAAGCCAAGTGCTTGAGTCGGTGCCAGTTTACACATATTGAAATATGGCACTGTTTGATTTTACGAGAATTTGTATCTAGCAGTACTACAAACCCCAAAACCAGTGAAGTTGGCACGTTGTGTAAATGGTAAATAAAAACAGAATACAATGATTTGCAAATCCTTTTCAACCTATATTCAATTGAATAGACTGCAAAGACAAGATATTTAATGTTCAGACTGGAAAATGTAATTCTTTTTTGCAAATATTAGCTCATTTGGAGTTTGATGCCTGCAACGATTTCAAAAAAAGCTGGCTCAAGTGGCAAAAAAGACGGAGAAAGTTGAGGAATGCTCATCAAACATTTATGTGGAACATCCCACAGGTGAACAGGCTACTTGGGAACAGGTGGGTGCCATGATTGGGTATAAAAGCAGCTTCCATGAAATGCTCAGTCAAACAAGGATGGGGCGAGGGTCACCACTTTGTCAACAAATGCGTGAGCAAATTGTTTAAGAACAACATTTCTCAACGAGCTATTGCAAGGAATTTAGGGATTTCACCATCTACCGTCCGTAAAATCATCAAAAGGTTCAGAGAATCTGGAGAAATCACGGCAAGGCTGAAAACCAACTTTGAATGCCTGTGATCTTCAATCCCTCAGGCGGTACTGCATCAAAAAGCGACATCAGTGTGTAAAGGATATCACCACATGGGCTCAGGAACACTTCAGAAAACCACTGTCAGTAACTACAGTTGGTCGCTACATCTGTAAGTGCAAGTTAAAACTCTACTATGCTAAGCCAAAGCCATTTATCAACAACACCCAGAAACGCCGCCTTCTTTGCTGGGCCCGAGCTCATCTAAGATGGACTGATGCAAAGTGGAAAAGTGTTCTGTGGTCTGACGAGTCCACATTTAAATTTTTGGGGGGAAATATGGACGTTGTGTCCTCCGGAACAAAGAGGAAAATAACCTCTTGTTATAAGCGCACAGTTCAAAAGCCAGCATCTGTGATGGTATGGTGGTGTATTGGTACTTAAGGCATGGGTAACTTACACATCTGTGAAGGCACCATTAATGCTGAAAGGTACATACAGGTTTTGAAGCAACATATGTTGCCATACAAGCAACTTCTTTTTCATGGACGCCCCTGCTTATTTCAGCAAGACAATACCAAGCCACGTGTTATAACAGCGTGGCTTCATAGTAAAAGAGTGCGGGTACTAGACTGGCCTGCCTGTAGTCCAGACCTGTCTCCCATTGAAAATGTGTGACGCATTATGAAGCCTAAAATACCACAACGTAGACCCCGGACTGTTGAACAACTTAAGCTGTACATCAAGCAAGAATGGCAAATAATTCAACATGAAAAGCTTTAAAAATTGGTCTCCCCAGTTCCCAAACGTTTACTGAGGGTTGTTAAAAGGAAAGGCTATGTAACACAGTGTTAAAAATGCCCCTGTGCCAACTTTTTTGCAATGTGTTGCTGCCATTAAATTCTAAGTTAATGATTATTTGCAAAAAAAACCCAACATTAAATATCTTGTCTTTGCAGTCTATTCAATTGAATATAAGTTGAAAAGGATTTGCAAATCATTGTATTCTGTTTTTATTTACGAAATATGTGCCAACTTCACTGGTTTTGGGTTTTGTATAAACCTGCTACCTATCCCTACATGAAGTACAAATATAGTTCTATAATCACTAGACAAACGGTCAAAGACATAAAAGCGATTAGTAAGGTGCCTCCACAAAGATCATGCTCATGTTTTCCAACCAATCTTCCGAATTCAGTGATGATTTGAAAAAAAAAACACCATTTGTTGGAATTTGGTAGGACTGTATGAAAAATTTCAAGAGTGTCAGAATAAGACTATTAAAGGCAGCACAGTAGGAGTAGAAGAGTTAGATCAGTGGTTCTTAACCTGGGTTCGATCGAACCCTAGGGGTTCGGTGAGTCGGGCTCAGGGGTTCGGCGGAGGTCGAGACACACCCGACTCATCGTGTAAATAAAAACTTCTCCCTATCGGCGTATTACTGATACGGCAACAGCAGAAGTCACACTGATTTGCAGGTGTGTAATTTGTTGTGAGTTTATGCACTGTGTTGGTTTTGTTCTTTGAACAAGGTGATGTTCATGCACGGTTCATTTTGTGCACCAGTAAAAAAACATGGTAACACTTTAGTATGGGGAACATATTCACCATTAATTAGTTGCTTATTAACATGCAAATTAGTAACATATTGTCTCTTAACTAGTCATTATTAAGTACTTATTAATGCCTTATTCGGCATGGCCTTATTATAACCCTAACCCTCTAACCCTGGCCCTAACCCTCTAACCCTAACCCGGACCCTAACCCTAACCAAATAACTCTAAATTAAGTCTTTGTTACTTAGAATATGTTCCCCATACTAAAGTGCTACCAAAAACATATAATAACTTTGTCTTGAATTTGAAAAAAAAAGAAGGGTTCGGTGAATGCGCATATGAAACAAGGTTAAGAACCACTGAGTTAGATATTTGGTGAGAATACGTCATCAGACTAATAATGACAAGATGAGACTAATGTTTTGCTATGTTTCTCTGCTCTGATAGGTGCCAATTATCACTCCCCGGCATTGAAAGCCGCCCCGGCCGCCGCTGACCCTGTTAGCCATCCTTAATGTCAATTCCCCGGCGCCCGAGTGGAAGGAATTACGTCTCTTTTCGTCTCCAATCGGGGGAAAAAAACGCAGGGGCGCGCAGCAGAATGCCGAGCTTGACTGCACCGTGGTGAAACGAGCTTGTGGACTGTGTGGTTGAAGAAAAAAAACAAAACAAAAAAAAAAACCCGGAGGGGTTTTGACATTTTATCTTTTTTTTTTTCTTTTTTTTTTTTTTTCTCCTCTTCTGGCCGGGGAGAGTTTTGGAGCAGAGCGAGGACAAGGGGGGTGCACAGATGATGGCGTGGTGCCGCTCAGGCGTACGCCGAGCCCTGGCTCTCCTGGCGCTCTTGGGCCTCCTGCTTCCCATCCGACAGGGAGGCTGCTCGGGGCCCGGCGGCGGCTCCGGGGACGCCGACTCCCCCCTGCACCCTGGTGCACCCTCCTGGGGGGACCTCCATAGGCACAAGCGCAGCTGGGTATGGAACCAGTTCTTCGTGCTGGAGGAGTTCACGGGGAATGAGCCTCTCTACGTCGGAAAGGTGAGCGATCCGTCGGCACACCTAATTCACTTATCAATAACTTTAATAGCCTGCAAATGTGGGGCACTTCAACAAAAGCTGCAGAGTGTTTCATAGACACACTAATATGTACGAGTGTACCTCGCGCCTAATGCAGCTTTTGGCAACAGTCAATAAATTGTTAATCTTTCTGCAGTGACATTGAAATGAAAAATTAACACACACAAAGTGACTACTGCGGCATAAACGACATATGTTTACTCTCAGACGTCCTTAGGTAGCACCGTGTGTGTGTGCGTGTGTGTGTGTGTGTTCTTGTATTTCTACCCTTCTTGAGACATCAACAAGGGAAAAAAAAAAAAACGTCCATATGAGGACCGGTGCACCAGTTAGGACATAAATTATGGTCCCAATACGAAATACCATTGCATTTAATAGAAAATGTGGTGAAATCTATCAAAATTAGGCTGGTCCCAAAAAGGAGGGATTTTTTTCCAATTTGACTGTGTGTCGGTTTTAAAAATGCTCCCCCTCTGGTCAACATATGAAATAACAAGTGTGTGTAAGAAATTGAAATGCATCACCCTTTTGACAAAAAAATGTATTTAAAATAAATAAATAGATATGTATATAGAGACATACTGTAGTAACTTGAAGTAAATAATGAAGATTAAAACCAATTACAAACAAAAAAATAACTAAAAGCAGTAGTTTTCTCACAATGTGTTGACTTTTTTTATAATATTGGGAAACAATTCTCATACTCTTTCGGTTTCTGTAATATTGCAATATTTTCTTGTAAAATTATTACTTTTTTATGTAAAATTATTACTTTTTATTGCAAAATGGTGACATTTGTCATATAAAATTCGGACTTTTATCGCAATGTTGCCAATTTTTTTGCTGTTCTTGTAAAATAGTGACATTTTTTGAGTAAAAGTATGACTTTTGTCATAATTTTGCCAAGTAAAATTCCAATTATTATCATAACATTGCCAACATTTTAAAGTTTTTTTTATAAAATTGTGACTTTTGTCGAGTAAAATTACGACTCTTTTCATAAAATTGCCAACATTTTTTGCTTTTCCTGTAAAATTGCGACTCTTATGGAGCACAATTCCAACTTTTATCGTAACATTGCACAAATGTTCAGTTTTTCTTGTAAAAAATGTTGACTTGCGTTGAGTAAAGTTACGACTTTTGTTATTATACTGAAAAAATTCTAAGTTTTTCTTGTGAAATTATGACCCTTCTCTTGTGAAATTCCAACTCATTTTTCCACAACAAGCTTTTTTATATTTTCTTATTATGTATATATTATTAATGTTGTTAATACTAATCTTTATATATCTAGAAAGGGTGGTTCTAAAAAGGTAAGCATTTTTTTGGAGGTCTCAAGAAGGTAACAAATACAAGAATGTGTGTGTGTGTGTGTGTGTGTGTGTGTGTGTGTGTGTGTGTGTGTGTGTGTGTGTGTGTGTGTGTGTGTGTGTGTGTGTGTGTGTGTGTGTGTATGCGTGCATACTGCAGTGGAAGAAACACTCCAAAAAGTGAACACAGCCACCCTTAATCCTGCTGCATGCATAGTAAACACTTGAAAATAGTATGGCCTCACATTGCCATGGCAACAACCCTAACAACCGCACAGGTCCACCCAAAGAGAGCAAGATGGCAGAAACACGGGAGATGGATATTTAAAGCATGAATATGTAATCGGTACATTTTTATAGTGATAATAAACCTGCGTTATATATGTTTTTATGACATATTGGCGTTTTATTTTGATTTGTGTTACCATGGGGAACATGCCACTGGATCAATGCCAGTTTTCAACTTTTAAAGTTGGTAATACACATATTGAATTATTTAAAATTTGTATTGGCTTATCTAAGGCAACAATATTTCATTTGAGTTACTCATTTGAGCAGAGGTGGGTAGTAACGCGCTACATTTACTCCGTTACATCTACTTGAGTAACTTTTGGGATAAATTGTACTTCTAAGAGTAGTTTTAATGCAACATACTTTTACTTTTACTTAAGTATATTTATAGAGAAGGAACGCTACTTTTACTCCGCTACTTTTACTCCGCTACTTTTACTCCGCTACTTTTACTCCGCTACTTTTACTCCGCTACTTTTATCTACATTCAGCTCGCTACTCGCTACTAATTTTTATCGATCTGTTAATGCACGCTTTGTTTGTTTTGGTCTGTCAGACAGACCTTCAAAGTGCCTGCCTTACTGGTGACGTTTCACTTCGTTCCACCAATCAGATGCAGTCACTGGTGACGTTGGACCAATCAAACAGAGCCAGGTGGTCACATGACCTGACTTAAACAAGTTGAAAAACTTATGGGGGTATTACCATTTAGTGGTCAATTGTACGGAATGTGTACTGTTCTGTGCAATCTAATAATAAAAGTTCCAATCAATCAATCAAAAGTGTGAAGGAAAAAAGATACTTTTTTATTCCAACCGTACATCCCGTCAAAAGCCTAAAGACTGACCGCACATGAGGACGTTCCTGTCTTCACAATAAAAGTGCCGCTCCATCGCGCCTGCGCTTTCAAAACAAGAGTCTCCGAAAGCCAGCGCAAACAAGCTAGCAAGCTACGGAGTTTGACGCCAATATATTTCTTGTAAAGTGTATAAAAACGAATATGGAAGCTGGAAAAAATAAGATGCCAAAAATTCACCACTATGTGGTATTAGACAGAAAGGAGGAACTTTTCTTCTCCTCCATTTGAAAACGTGGACGTTATCATCACTACTGTCTGATTACAATCAATGCAAGTCATCAGAATCAGGTAATACACCAACTTATATTCTAGTCTTCATGAAAGAAAGGAATCTATATGTTAAACATGCATGTATATTCATTAAAACACCTTTAACATGTAAACAAAAACAGCAAAATAAATACATATAAATTATATACTGTATATATCAATGTATATGTATATATATATACAGTATATATATAGATATATATAGATATATATATCTATATATATATATATATATCTATATATATATATATATATATATATGATATGAGTGTGTATGTTACTCATCAGTTACTCAGTACTTGAGTAGTTTTTTCACAACATACTTTTTACTTTTACTCAAGTAAATATTTGGGTGACTACTCGTTACTTTTACTTGAGTAATAAATCTCTAAAGTAACAGTACTCTTACTTGAGTACAATTTCTGGCTACTCTACCCACCTCTGCATTTGAGTAACCGTAATGAGTTTTTTTTTTGGTTTTTTTGCATAACATGGCGACATTATGTTAATTGTATGTTGACACTAAGCACAATCATCCACAAAAATTAAATGATGATAATTCAGGTGACGGGACTGTGCTGATATTTTGAGTCAATTGGGATATACAGGTAAGGCTAGTTTATTTATAGAGCACAATCCGTGCACAAAGGTATTGAAAGTGCTTTACCGAAAATTACAAGAAGGCAAACATAAAAATATAAAATCATAAAAATAATAATAATTCAAATTCAAATCAAATAGAGTATAGGGTTGTATTAGTATAGTACCGCGATACTAATTAATCATATGCGGTACTATACCGCCTCTGAAAAGTACCGGCCATTGGTGGATCTACACCTAATATCCACTGTAATGATACCAAGTACAGGAGCGTATCTAGTCAATACTACTATGATTAAGTCGATATTTTGTTTGTAAACTCAAGAAATATGTCCCTGGACACATGAGGACTTTGAATATGACCAATGTATGTTCCCGTAACGACTTGGTATTGGATTGATACCCAAATTTGTGGTATCATCCAAAACTAATGTAAAGTATCAAATAGAAGAATAAGTGATTAGTACATTTTAACAGAAGTGTAGATAGAACATGTTAAAAGAGAAAGTAAGCAGATATTAACAGTAAATGAACAAGTAGATTAATAATTCATTTTCTACAACTTGTCCTTAATAATGGTGACAAAATAATGGAATGGAAAATGACACAATATGTTACTGCATATGTCAGCTGCTTAATTAGGAGCCTTTGTTTGTTTACTTACTACTAAAAGACAATTTTTCTTGTATGTTCACTATTTTATATAAGGACAAACTTACAATAAGAAACATATGTTTAATGTACCCTAAGATTTTTTGTTTAAACAAAGTCAATAATGCCAATTTTTGTGGTCCCCTTTATTTAGAGAAGTACCGAAAAGTATCGAAATAATTTTGGAACCGGCACCAAAATATTGGTGTGGGGACAACACTAATAGAGTATATACAATATGTTCAGTGGTTGTATGCAAAAATAAACACAAGTGTTTTTAGCCTGGATTTGAACATTGCCAACCATTTTTCTGGAAGAAAAATTAAGTGGAATGAGCAAACTTACTTTTTGCCATCCCATCACCTGAAGGGGATCCAGATGATGCAACTTCTTGTGGATTATGTGATTTGTGGAATATTGTACATTTTTTCAGAGGGGGCAATGTGTTGGGTAACAGGACTGAGTGAAAACCAAAGGACACCACTTAAGTGTGATTTTTTTTAACTTAACTTTTTTTGGCAAATAAAATTAAAGTGCGGTTTTTAAAAATTCAAATGATTATATTTCTTGGTAATTGGTCATTTTAAGAAGCAGGGACAAGTAATTAGTTGAAAGTCTCAATTGTATTTATTGAATATGCAATCAGATCATTGTGCAGGGAACTTTGATTTATATTTTTTTTATAGTTAAATAATTTGTGCATTTATACTTTTTATTTCCTGGAGATGCAAATGGCTCCGACTTGGTGGAATGGCTCAAATATTGTTTGTCCCCCTATACCAGGGGTGTCAAACTCATTTTAGCACAGGGGCCGCATGGCGGAAAATCTATTCCGACGCGGGCTGGACTGGTAAAATCATGGCATAATAATTTAAAAATAAAGACAACTTAAACATTTTTTGTGTCTTACTTCGGCCAAAAATAGCACAAGCACATTCAAAAATGTACACATTACAAAGAATCCTCTTGTCAAAATATTTCCAAGTTATTTGAAAATTCCGAAGAAAAAATTGGTGCAGTTTCAAAACATTGTGAAGAACACAATGAACTTAGACTTTGTCTCAGTGTATCTACAGAGCCATTAAACTTAAAGCACTTCCTGTTTAGCATTCTCATGTGGGCAGGTTACCATTAAAAATGTTTGGAAAAGCAACCGAGTGTTTCCTCAAACTGCCGCATTGGTGACACCTGCAACTGTCACAACACATTCATTTAGCATCATTCAAATATTACAATTATAATATCATCAAAACAAATGTCAAAATGACACCATAACAGCCAAAAAAAAGGTGACACAACTAAAAATTAACCAATGTGAACATGGTAGATTTAAGCATCAAATAAAATAGAACAAACAATAAATGTAGAAACACACATTTTTACAATGGAGTTCAGGGTGCACATCGTGCCGTCAACAACTTGGGAGCGCTGCGCGGAATTCTAACTACAAAGATGATCTTTGCATCTTACAGTTTCGTTTTTTTTATCTATTGAGTGGATCACTTACAATCAAAGAAGGTATGGTGGGTCACTAAAAGCATTTTCTTGCACAACAAGAAATGGCTGATTGCCTGCACCTGCGCTGATCGGAGTAGCGGCAGCCAATCTGAAAGGCGCTTAAAGTCAGCTGACACGTCATCTTTAAACAGTGTGATGTGTGACGTGGGTTACACTGGAATTGGTAATGCGACATCCAGTGGACACATTTAGAACAGCAGTTTCTTTCATTAAAATTTTGCAGCTAATTTTTGTACTTGGCAGACTTATTTTGCGGGCCGCGAGCCGGATTAAATCAGTTAAATTTGATCCCCATGCCCTATACAAAGATATCATTCATGCATTAATCATGAAGAAGTGAAAGAAAGAGCGCGTAAACAAAAGTGAAAACTTCTCCTTTAGCCGATGCCGCACCAAAATGTTACGGTTTCTGTCTCTGCCCAAGCCCCGCCCATCCACTCACAAATGTATTTAATTTGTGTACACCTGCTTAAAAGCAAGCAAAATGCATTGAAAGCTAAAGCACCAGCTGTCAACTGAGAGGGACCTGAATGCATCAATCGTGACACAGAGTAGTGCGTGTTGAACAAATACTAATAGTACTGTGGGCCATTGTGAGTGTGTACATGTCTGTGCCGCCTGGCCAGATGGCTCCTCAGAACGCTCCCCAGATCCCCGTTATCTCCCGGAATTTTCTGGTCTTGTTATTAAATTACTTTTTCCGTCTTTCCGCTCATCTGCGGGATCATCGGCCTCCTCTGCGCGTATTTGCCAGGTCTGCTCTCGCAAAAGCCCATTTCCTTGCCGGCTCTGAACCGGATTAGAGTCTCCAGCTGGAATATTGGGATACATTGGACTGTCCTATTGTTCTGCTCTCTTCCGCGTCCAAAGACCAATGAAGATATCTGTAAAGAGTTCAAATGGAGGTTGTTTATTTTTTTAATTCGGTGGTATCTTGGAACACCTTTGTGTCAGTCCATCTTTCACTCTTGGTGTTCATTCGATCTACTTTAGATAAAGTGAAAGTCATGGTAACATTTTGTAAAGATGCACTCTATTTTATTTTTTATTTTTTCATTGAATTTTTATTGACATCCAGCATTAGAAATTCCTATCCATTACATCAGTGGTCCTCAACCTTTTTGTAACTGCGGACCGGTCAACGCTTGAAAATTTGTCCCACGGACCGGGGGGTGGGTGGGGGGGAGGGGGGGATTTAATTAATTTATTTATTTATTTATTTTTTTTATTTTTTTTTGTCATTAAAAAATACAATCATGCGTGCTTACGGACTTTATCCCTGCAGACTGTGTTGATCTATATTGATATATAATGTAGGAACCAGAAACATTAATAACAGAAAGAAACAACCCTTTTGTGCAAATGAGTGTGAATGAGTGTAAATGGGGGAGGGAGTTTTTTGGGGTTGGTGCACTAATTGTAAGTGTATTTTGTGTTTTTTATGTTGATTTAATTAAAAAAAACAAAAAAAACACATTTTTTAATTTTATTTTATTTTTTTCTTGTGCGGCCCGGTACCAATCAATCCACGGACCGGTACCGGGCCTCGGCCCGGTGGTTGGGGACCACTGCATTACATCATATTTGCATACATAATATATCTATTGTCTGCCCTAAATGTCAAAATATTTTTTGTTTAAATCCCAATGATGTCACTCCCCCCAAAAAAGAAAAAACACAACAAGGGAACAAAACGAAGAAATAATAATATTTACAGAAATCAAATAAAAAAAATTAAAAATAAAATAAATTAATAATAATAATAATAATAATCACAAATAAAATAAAATAATATAAACAGATAATAAATAGTAATTAAAAAAATATATAGACATATAGGGAGTAATGTTGTTTATTTTTATTTTTTTTAAACAGTACAATCACTAATTCGAGAAAATAAAATCAAGCTTATGGGGCGAGACATAATTGACCCAGTTTTCCCAGTATGAAGTAAATTTCTCGAATTTATAATTAATAAAAGCAGTTATCTTCTCCATTTTATAAATGTCCATTGTGATTTCCATCCATTGCTTCAGAGTTGGGCTCTCCTGGGATATCCATTTCCCGAGTAATGGTGTCTTTTACAAGCCACTAGTCGGATATTCATTAAGTGTTTATCTTTTTTCAGCCAATCCTGAGGTACATGTCCGAAAAACAGAGTCTTACTTTCAAGGGGTATTTCACATTTGAAAATATCCCGTAGTGCAGGGGTCGAGAACCTTTTTGGCTGAGAGAGCCATGAAAGCCAAATATTTTAAAATGTATTTCCGTGAGAGCCATATAATATTTTTTAACACTGAATACAACTAAATGCGTGCATTTTTAAGAAAGACCAACATGTTTAGAGTATGATAAGTCTCTTATTCTTTTTAATAACATTGTTATTCTGAAGATAACCAATAATAAATAAAATACTATTTACCATTAATGCGACTTCTGGTGCTGCATGGTTTTGCTGATGGCTTTGTAGTCTGGTTGATACGTGGTTATTTTTAACACTGTGATTACCAGAGTAATTATTCATTACTTATCATGTTAAGCAAATTTCAGCTAAGATTTATCTGAGAGCCAGATGCAGTCATCAAAAGAGCCACATCTGGCTCTAGAGCCATAGGTTCCCTACCCCTGCTGTAGAGCTTGGTGTATCTCTTTCCAATAGTCCTTTATGGCAGAGCTGTCCCAGAAAACATGGTAGTGGTTTGCGTTTAGGTTCCCACAATTTCTCCAACAGGCATAGTGAGACTTAAGAGAAGGTGTAACAACACATCTGATCAAACTTTTCCAGCCAAACTCCCTCCACTTGGGTGAGCTGGTACAAGTCCATTGATATTTCCATATTATTGTCCATTCTTCCTCAGATATAGTTACCCCCTCCTTCCTTCTCCCATTTTATTTTAATATATGAAGTTGATTATGATTTCAGATTCAACAGACCCTTATACAAGATTCAAGGACTGGATATCAAAGGGTAAAACAGCTTTATGTAGTGTAATGAAAGCTAAAAAAAAAATGCTTAGTTTTGAAACTATTTAAAGGACACATTTATTAGAAAACCAAGACTTCTATCGATATTAGCAGTTGCGGCATTTTGTTAGTTTGAAGGACAAAAATGTCACAAAGACATGTTTGATTAAATTGTGTACAAAGATTACAATTCAGAAACTATTGATAGATCTGTTTCATGCTTGTAAAAATGCACTTTAAAGTGATTTCACATATAAACTACTCACTTTTTTTTTCTTCTACCCCATAGTTCTTCGTTCACTGCTTTAGAACCGCCTACTTATTTCTGGAAAAGCAACACAAAAGCAATAAATGACGAAGCAAATCATTTTTTTCCTCATAAAATTCCTGTCGCATTGCAATGTTTGCAAGGTCTAAGAGCCAATAAATGTCCTCTCAGCTTGGCCGGAATGCTAATCTTGCAATGCAGAGGGGTTTAAATGCTCCAAGATACAAAGTTCCACAAAGTAATTTAGCCTCAGTGCTCACTGTAGTGGACATTTCGGAGGTTCCCTAATGTCTGTTAACCGCAAAATCAATCCCTGCAAACCTCATGAGATCAGAGGATATACCACAGAACAGTGTTTCTTAACCATAGGGCCGGGGGCCGTGAGCACCAGGTGTGTCAAACTGGTCATTGAGGACCACATGGCAGGTATGGCCGCTTGTAACAGTAAATAATATATTTATTTGCCTATGCATTCAATTATTATATGCATATTTTATGTACGCTGTAAAAACAAAAATTGTAGATTTTACAGTAAAAAAAAACTGGCAACAAAGTAACTAAAATTTGACTGTGTAACTTTTTACACATCTTACTGTATATGTAAAATTAGTAACACTTATTTAATTCTGTCAACTGAGCTGACAGTTTTTACGTTAAAAAAAATGTGGTACCGATTTCCCATTGACGGTAATACACCGTAAAAACAACAACCGTTGAGATTACAGTAAAAAACTGACAGATGAGTTGATAGAATTTCACTGTAAAAAGCCAGTGGTAGAGATATTTCAATTTACTTTAATATAAAATCTATTGTAATTTTTACAGTGCATAATATCAAACGTGCTTTTTATTTTGACAAAATAAATTGTTTAGAAAGTATGATAATATAATATTTGTTGCAATATTGGATGCTTTTAAAGATTAAAATATATGCAATTTCATACAGTACATATATTTTTTCTGTCAAAATGGAAAGAACAAATATTTTCATTAAGAAAAAATAAAGGACTTTATTGGCGCATAGTATTTCCAGGCGTTCGTGGGCCACATTAAATGATGTGGCGTGCCAAATCTGGTTCCCGGCTTTGAGTTTGACACCTGTGCCCTGCATGGCTTCCAAAAAATATCTGGTTCTCCGCTGTAATACACTTTTCTACCTCTTGTGGGAGTAATGACATTATTAAACAAACAAAATAAGTCTTGAGCTAAAGTCATAGAGAAGTTTATTAAGCGCACAAAATATGACTAAAGTGGTGTAGCTGTATTTTCATTTGTAATTTTATTTTATTGACAGTTTTTTAAGAAACATACAGTATTTATTATTAATTTAGTTCATTTGTTTTTGCCCTTCATAATCATATGTATAGTATGTTTTGTCAGTTATTTATGAGTCCCTTCTTATGCAGTAAATTTGATTAGTATTTTATTTTTTTTTTAATTAACCTGAACTAAGCCTAAGGTTTATTTGTTAGATTAATAATAATCTTTGTGAATATCACAAGGTTTCATATCATTTGACCAGGTTGTAAACTAAAAGTACCATATTTTCCGGACTATAAGGCGCACTTAAAGTCCTTTTTTCCCCTCAAAACTCAACAGTGCGCCTTACAACCCCGGTGCGCCTAATGTACAGAATAATTCTGGTTTTGCTTACTTACCTCGAAGCTATTTTATTTGGTACATGGTGTAATGATAAGTGTGACCAGTAGATGGCAGTCAAACATAAAAGCTACGTGTAGACTGCAATATGACTCAAGTAAACAACACCAACATTTTATATGTTCCATTGAAAATATAGAACATTACACACGGCGCTCAAAAATCTATCAAAATGTTTTAGTTTGACTTTGGTAAGCTATGAAACCGCACCGCTTGATGGATTGTCGGCGCATTAAACATACAAGTATTATTATGGTGTGTGTATAAGGTAAGACATATTATCTGGTGTTTTGTTTCGCAATATTATGCAAAAGCAACTTTTCTTACCTTCTGGTACCTGCTGATCTCTATTTGGGATCTGCATAAATCCTGAAGAATTGCGCAGGTCCGCCTTGTCCGTGATGACACCTTAGTCGATAAGCTTCTTCTTTTTCTCTATCTTCTTTTTATGAGACATTCATCCTCCGCTGTTGCCATTTCTAATATAAAGTACTGTAAAGTTCTTACTTATAACCACAGGTGGGACCAAGTCATTGTTTTGCAAGTCACAAGTAAGTCTCAAGTCTTTGCCCTCAAGTCCGAGTCAAGTCCCGAGTCAAGACAGGCAAGCCCCGAGTCAAGTCCAAAGTCAAGACTGGAAAGTCTCAAGTCAAGTCCTAAGTCCTGCATTTTGAGTTTCGAGTCCTTTCAAGTCCTTTTAACCACAGACTAATATATTAACACAGATTGTGTATGCTTTTCAAACGCTGTATTTATTTATTAAAACAAGTGCATTTTAAATTGCAGGAAAGAAAATTGTGCTGACATTGCACTTTATAATAGCACTATTAACCAGTCATTTTAAACATTAACTCATTCCTTTACAGAACAAACACATTGAAAAATAAAGTGCAAATGTACTTATTTGTACAAAAGTGTTAACATTGAAAAAACATGACATATATGCGAACATAACAAAAAAGTTGTACTTTTTATATGTTAGGGCCCTATGCTGCATTGCATTTGCAAAAGACCAAATTAGCCAAGAGTCTGTCAGTCATTTGTGCACGATGGGGGCGTAGTATGATGCCACCATGGCTGAAAACTCGCTCCACTGGAGCACTGGAGGCAGGCACTGCCAAGACTCTCATGGCCACTCGGAACAGTGAAGGAAGAGTCTTCATGTTCAATGCCCAGAACAAAAGGGGGAGAGAGTTTTTTTGGGTTGGTGCACTACTTGTAAGTGTATCTTGTGTTTTTTATGTTGATTTAATTTAAAAAAAAAAAAAAAAAAAAAAAAATTCTTGTGCGGCCCGATACCAATCGATCCACGGACCAGTACCGGGCCGCGGCCCGGTGGTTGGGGACCACTGAGGTAAACAACCAACAGTATGTCAGAAAGCTAGCTAAAACGGTACACATATTCATAATATAGTATACATTTTAACTGACCTTTATTTTACTATTTTTGTCTTTTTTTTAGGTGGCTAAAATACGCGGTGCTGCTGACCGCCGTCTAACGTTACGTGTGATATATTGACTAACGTAACCCTGCTTAAAAAAAATCACTGAACAAAAAGTATGAATAAGGTAGTGAACTGCAACAAATTCCCGTGTTTGCAATAACGTTATAACGTTAGCAGTGAGTTTACAGCCTCACTGATTTAACTACACAGCAAATAAAAGTCACGTTACTTAGCCAATAAACGTTATCTTACATTCAAAACTTACCGTTCTTTGTGCAACTTCAAATGCCAGACGAAGTTGGAAGTTGTTGCCTCTCCATCAGTAATTTTCGAACCGCACGTGTTGCATACTGCAAACTATTTTGCGTTGACCACCTCGTAATTTTTATACCCAAACGAAATTATTTTAGGCATCATTTTTTGTTCACTGGCGTGTGGTTTGGACATGTCTTCTTCGTTGGTTGTCCTGCAATTTGATTGGATGAATGCTGTGTGATGAAAACAAAGTAGATCGAATTTGATTGGCTGTTGTACTGACAGCACACCAGCTGACACACGCAACGCTGATAGACAAGTACACAATGAAAAATACGGAGCGCTCCCGAATAACTTTTTCATCTTTGGGTTTTGGGGAAAGTAGCAAGTCATGTCAAGTCAGGTCAATTCAAAAGGCTCAAGTCCAAGTGAAGTCACAAGTCATTGATGTTAAAGTCTAAGTCGAGTTGCAAGTCTTTTTACATTTTGTCAAGTCGAGTCTAAAGTCATCAAATTCATGACTCGAGTCTGACTCGAGTCCAAGTCATGTGACTCGAGTCCACACCTCTGCTTATAACTGTCAGTAAACTCGCCATGAAAGCGCTAAAACATACCGGTGTAGTGAGTTTACATTATTCACCCAAGGGACTTTAGTTATTAGAGAGTTCCGGTCGGACGTTTTTTCACGGGACACATTTCGGGTGTTGTTGTTTCCGGATGAGGAGATGCTGCTCAGTTATTGATTGAAGTAAAGTCTGAATGTCATTAAAACAGTTAGCTCCATCTTTTGACACTTCTTCCACACCCGTCCTTGCACGCTACACCGCTACAACAAAGATGACGAGGAGAAGACGCTGCCGAGGGTGACCCACGTAAATAAGACCGCTCACAAAATGGCGCATCCAGAAGTGAATGTCAGAAAGCGGCTTGAAGATGATCTGTAAAACATAATCTATGCAACATTTTGACCAAAGAACCACCATTACATGTTATGTAGACCACAACTTTAAAAAAATGTTATAATAATATGACTCCTGTAATGCGCCCTATAATCCAGTGCGCCTTATATATGGAAAATGTTTGAAAATAGACCATTTCAAATAGACCATTTGGGTAGCACAGTTGCCAAGCATCTTTTTGGAACTACCTCAGGTTGAACAATGTTCCCAAGAAGAATGTTGTTGATTTTTGTGCGCCTTATAATCCGATGCGCCCTATGGTCCGGAAAATACGGTAGGTTAAATACAATTATTGAATGACTACAATTCAAATCAAGAAGAGTAAGATTACTAATTCAGTGTTAATATTTGAGTGTGATCCGCGCCCCTCTGTAGTGGAAAAATTGGCCCTGAGGTCAAAAAGCAAATAACCCCTGGAGTGATTACCGTTGGCTCTACTGATAGCTGACTTTTGCATACGTTAATTTACTATTTAAAATGCATAAACAAAAGAAAAACGTGTGCTTGATTGACTTAAGAATCCAATGGTATATATTCTAATTCATTGCAAACCTGCTTTTTGGTGGTTCTCGGTTGACTCTTGATCATCCTGACCAATTTTCTCTCAGCAGCAGGTGATAGCTTGTGTTTTCTTCCTGATCGTGGCAGTGACAAAACTGTGCCATGCACTTTATACTTACGAACTATTGTCTGCACAGTTGCTCTTGGGACCTTAAGCTGCTTTGAAATGGCTTCAAGTGACTTTCCTGACTTGTTCAAGTCAATGATTAGTTTTTTTAGATCTGTGCTGAGTCTAATGACTGCATCAGATGAGGCCTATTTAAATGGGCTCAGAGAAGTCAACAGGTGTCGTCAATCATAATCACTCACATGAAGTTAAGAGGCCATGCCATGAAGCTAATTTGACTTGATTGTAACTTTTCACCAAAATTGATAATGTATGTTGCTGTATGTATACTTTTGACCCAGCAGATTTGGTCACATTTTCAGTAGACCCATAATACATTCATAAAAGAACCAAACTTCATGAATGTTTTTTGTGACCAACAAGTATGTGCTCGAGTCACTCTATCACAAAAAAATAAGAGCTGTAGAAATTATTGGAAACTCAAGACAGCCATGACATGACCTCGACTGTGTGTGTGTGTGTGTGTGTGTGTATATATATATATATATATATATATATATATATATATATATATATATATATATATATAGAATAGAATAGAATGCCTTTTATTGTCACTATACACAGGCACAATGAGATTAAAAGCAACTCCAGTATCATAGGTGTCATGTCTGTGTGATCATGTTTTGTTTTAGTCATGTTCGGTTTTGTTTTTGGACTTTTTGTGCACTTTTGTTTTGTTTTGTCACCCTAGCAAACCATTAGTTTTCACCTGTCACGTCACGCACCTGTTTCACGTTTTGAGTCACGCACCTGTTTTCGTTAATCATGTAGGTAGTATTTAAGTTCATTGTTTTCAGTTCGTCGTCCTGGCGAAATCCCGGATTCATACCCCTGTCACACTTTTACCTCTGCGCACTTCATGCCATGTCCAAGTAAGTTTTTTTCTATTAATGCCACAGTTAGTGTTTTTTTCTTTAATTATTCACAGTTTTTTGCCCACGTGCAAGTCTTTTTGTTTCGTTAGTCAAGTTTGTACATCCGCCTTGAGCGCGCTTTTTGTTCCTTTGAGTGTTATAAATAAATATGTATTTACCTTCACGCCATGACCAGTCCAGCTTTACTTGCATCTCGGGAAAACAAACACACCATAGTCCAAGTCTTGACAATAGGAAGGAAAGAAAATGAAAAATAGTGCAAAAGGAGGTAAGGTGCACAGTCCAGTCCTGAGAACAAATGTTCTGAATGTGTTGTTGAAATATTATACTATATAAATACATACAGAAGCATTCAGACTGTGGGTGGAAAGTAAAAATTGCACACAGAGAGGTGCTAAACTATAAAATCAGTGCCTATGAGAGTTCACCGTGGTTATGGCTTTAGGGAAAAAACTGTTCTTGAGTCTATATATATATATATATATATATATATATATATATATATATATATATCCGAATGTATGTATTATAATGCATAAATGAAAGAAAAACGTGTGCTTGTTTGACTTAAGGAGTGTTAATGCACTGTAAAAAAAAATCCTATTTTTATGGTTAATTTACTCTAAATTTCTACTGTAATTTAAAAAAAAAAAATTAAATACTTTATAAAACTGTAGAATTGAAGACATTATCTGTAAATAAACAATCCGCCTATTATTTTAAGTAATATGCCAGTAATGACAAACTATTTATATTTCTTTTTTTTTTTTTTTACAGAAAAATACCAAATTAATTATACATAGCATTTTTCTGTTTTCTTAAATTACTTTCAAATTCATGCAATATTACAATATTTTTCCGTAAAACGTTTCTATGAAAATTTCTGTAATTATGTTTTTGATCATTATTTGGTTTACAATGTTTTACTTTAATTTTATGGTTTTTCGTTTGGCTGCCAGTAGATGACAATTTTTTTTACTGATTTTTTTTTTTTACAGTGTGAGCAAAATTCCAAAAAAAGTATAGTTCCCCTTTAAGATCGCAACATGAGCTAAAAACCTGTATCTTTATCTTGAAATGTGGTGATTGGAGCCATTATTTTGCAGTAGATGTCCAGTGGGATATATTGTGGTTATTGGCAGGCGCACATTACACACGGGGGACATCTGTGTCGGAAGTATCCAGACAAAATAACGGGACTTCGGCGTCAGAGGACATTCTGGCAGGCCTGGGAGCGCCGGGCGGTGTGATCCACTGGAACACAGGAAGTCATTGGCTTGCACCCCGTCTGCAGCCTGCTCGCCTTTAATGCGTTCTGTCACATTCCAAATTTCACAAGCAAATGTCTCATTATGCCTTGGCACCGCGCCCCGGGTAAGAGCACCGGCCCGGAATCAGCCACGCTCGCTTGAAGCCAGCGGAAACATACATTCTCCCGCGACACAGTCAGCGCTGACACGACGTTTGGACGGAACACAACAGAACGTGATTACTGTCCGGTCCACACGCCACTTGAAAAGCATCACTGTGTTAATTGTGCGCCGCGCATCCTCTCCACACTTTGACACCAGCTTCTGGAAGGTGACATGCCGGTTTTTGTTGATGCACCGAGCCTCTTTGAATTAAAAAAAAAAAAACATTTTTATTAAATGTCTGGACTTATTGCGCCTTATAATGGCGCCTGGGTATTTGCAAGGGCACCAGCAAATTACTTTTCTTTCAAGATTAATAAAAAAGAAGCTTGGGGTGGGGAAAAAGGAGCAGGGAATTAAAGCCCTGTACAGCGTGAATGTCACAGAAAATAACCAGAAGATTCCAGTATGAAAAGGCAAGGTTTTGAAAAGGGTGGAATTTGTGGCTGTTTGGGGTGTTGAGAGGTATGCTGACAATGTGGAGTTGATTTAATATTTGTATCCGCAAGGCAGAACACACTCTTATCAGGCCCGACTAGTTTGCTGTTCAATCAAGTTCAACAGTAAAAGAGCGACTTGTTGGTCTTAAGATGTTAAAGTAGTGCTTCTTAAATATTTTCTGTTAGGCACCCCCTAAGAAGAAGAAAACAGTCCCCCACACTTCCCACCACGACTATAAATAGTAGTACATTTTAGAATCGATTCTTACTTGTAATGATTCTTAACTCCTCTTTGTTCCGGAGGACACGGCGTCCGCAGTTTCCAAAAAACAATTTGAAATGTGGACTCGTCAGACCACAGAAGACTTTTCCACTTTGCATCAGTCCATCTTAGATGAGCTCGGGCCCAGCGAAGCCGGCGGCGTTTCTGGGTGTTGTTGATAAATGGCTTTGGCTTTGCATAGTAGAGTTTTAACTTGCACTTACAGATGTAGCGACGGACTGTAGTTACTGACAGTGGTTTTCTGAAGTGTTCCTGAGCCCATGTGGTGATATCCTTTACACGCTGATGTTGGTTTTTGATGGGGATCGAAGGTCACGGGCTTAGCCGCTTACGTGCAGTGGTTTCTCCAGATTCTCTCAACCTTTTAATGATATTACGGACCGTAGATGGTGAAATCCCTAAATTCCTTGCAATAGCTCATTGAGAAATGTTGTTCTTAAACTGTTTGACGATTTGCTCACACATTTCTTTCTTTAGTTTATTTCGAACATGAACACACTTACAGAATAATACATCACGCAATTTCATATCATTTCATTTTACATCATGCCCAAAAAGGAGTAGGAAGAAGCAAAGCTTATTTAATCCTACCCCTTTCCCACTTCAGAGCGTTTACAAATATATAGAATCATTTACTGACCTTTTTATATAATAAAGTAACATCTATGAATTAGTATACAACAGTTTTGTAATATTTAATTAATTTATTCAGTCATTATTAACATACTGAGATGAAGAATATCTTATTTCCAATAAGGTTGGAAATATTTCTCATAAATCTTCTTCTTTGTACTTTGTAAGCACTATTATTTTGAACAACCTCTTGAACTGGATCACATGAATAAAATTTTTAACTTATATACTTAATCCATTCCATAATTGAATTCCACATACTGATATGCTAAAAGTTCTAAGTGTTGTACGTGCATATAAATGTTTTAAATAATTTTTTCCTCTAAGGTTATATTTCTCCTCTTTAGTTGAGAAGAATTGTTGTACATTCTTTTGTAGCAGGTTATAGTTTGCTTTGTACATCATTTTAGCTGTTTGCAATTTTACCAAATCAATTTGTTCACAAAGTGGTGACCCTCGCCCCATCCTTGTTTGTGAATGACTGAGCATTTCATGGAAGCTGCTTTTATACCCAGTCATGGCACCCACCTGTTCCCAATTAGCCGTTCACCTGTGGTATGTTCCAAATAAGTGTTTGATGAGCATTCCTCAACTTTCTCAGTCTTTTTTGCCACTTGTGCCAGCTTTTTTTTAAACATTTTGCAGGCATCAAATTCCAAATGAGCTAATATTTGCAAAAAATAACGTTTTCCAGTTAGAACGTTAAGTGTCTCGTCTTTGCAGTCTATTTAATTGAACATCAGTTGAAAATGATTTGCAAATCATTGTATTCTGTTTTTATTTACGATTTACACAACGTGCCAACTTCACTGGTTTTGGGTGAATATATGTGAATATATTTTCTTCATAACAAGATTGAAGTAGCTGCAGTTGAGATATGTCAGGCAACTTTTATCTAGCTCTGCATGCACTTTAAAATGTTTCTGTGGAGGGAGAGTGTAATCAGTGCGCTTGCAGGAGCAAAGGTCACCACCTCTGTCAATTGTGTTGAGGGCGGAGCACCATCGACTAGGGGCGGGGCATGTGCAGGACGGCGAGACACAGCTGGCAGGTGATTAGATTTCACAGGTGGTGCGTGGTGATCAGAGGAGAGGGGTGGGAGAGACTGGAGAGAAAGACATCTGAAAAGATTGTTCTTGGCGTTACATGTACATTAAAAACTCTGTTAAAACGGCACACCTGGCTCCTGTGACGTGGTATCCGTGGAACGGGTAGGGAACGACTTCCACAGTTTCCTCTCAGCTGTTGGAGTGAAAGTCATGCATATTGCACTTGTCGTACTATGGTTTACGAGTAACTTCTCTGTGCAACTAATGCCGACTCAGCAGTTTGCTCATTACCGCTAATACAACATTGGTTATGATGCTTTTTTTATGTAAATACTGTTTAGTATTCACAGTGTTTTTCCCCCCCAATTTTCCCGTTCTCTGCTATTGTAGCCAGGGAGTACAAATGGTAAATTAATGACATTGATTAAATATAATTAATTAAGACATAAGAACAGAACAGTGTATTAAAAATAAATAACTAATAATGCATACCTTAATAATATTAATTATAAAGGCAATTAAAAACATTTGAGTTTGGATATATTCTTATTTATTTATTAAATAGTAAATACATGCAAAGTATACATTTAACAATATAACAATATACTTATTACTGAATTATTGATGATAGTAATAATAAAACATTTTAATTACTGTTGATAAAAATAAGTTGGTGCATATAAGTTTCCAATTTCAGAAATGTCATCTGTCCGCTTATTGCCTGCTTCCAAATACCGCCCTAAATAAACTCCTCGGCAAATGTAATTACAGAATTGTCTGTTGTATTTCTTAATCAGTATACTGAACTTCATTAAGTAATGTGGCTTTGTGTCTGAATGTGAAGACATTTAGTTCTGAGCCTCAGGCTTTGCCATTCCGCTCTAAATGATCTTAATTTTCCCAATCATTGATCAGGGAAATGTACTTTCTCAGTGCCCATCCCTAGTGGGATACACTTCAATTAAAATCCACATTCAAACGAGCAAAAATGAGGAGTGGTCCAAATCCCCTTCCAGTCCTACAAGGATGCGTGCCTGGTTTAAAACCCGAGAGGCGAGCATCTGTGTTCGTGCGGCGGCCTGTGGCGAGGTGCACCACTTCCCTGTGTGACAGCGGCGCTGAGAGGTACGTGCAGGTGAGGCGGCAGCAGCTTGCTTGCTTCTCCCTGCGGACGCCCCTGCTTATCCCAATAGGGCTAAGCTGCTTTGTGCTCCTCCAGAAGTGTTTTTTTAAGGAGCCTCCGCTGATGCTTGACTGAGCCGCCTGCGGTCCACACATGTGTCCCTTTGTCTTACCTGAAGTCTGCAAGTGAATAATCTCACTGTCAACTTGGGGAAACACACTGCTCGCTCTCTGCATTCACTCGGTCGTTAGCCATCACTTCGTAACACAAATGAACTTTCCTGACGTTGTGGCTTGTTTTGATTTGTGCCCGATGACTGAAAACTGGCTGAAGGAATGCTCGCGTCAGTTAGGCAGCATCAATTGTGACCCAATTATCCTTTTTACCTCCACCAAGCACAATACGATGCATATGTTGTCGGTTAGTGTTTTGGCAAACATAACTTTGTAGAAAATGAAGAAATATGTGGATCCAAGTTCATTTTATTGATGGCAGACATGTGTTAGACTTAGACTTCCTTTATTGTCATTCAAATTTGAACTTTACAGTACATACACCATATTGCCAAAAGTATTTGGCCACCCATCCAAATGATGAGAATCAGGTGTTCTAATCACTTGGCCCGGCCACAGGTGTATAAAATCAAGCACTTAGGCATAGAGACTATTTCTACAAACATTATTGAAAGAATGGGCCACTTTCAGTGATTTCCAGCGTGGAACTGTCATATGATGCCACCTTTGCAACACATCCAGTCGTGCAATTGCCTCAAGTCTGGGTTTGGAGGTTGCCAGGAGAAAGCTACATTTCTGCATTGTGACGAGTGTGAACTTTGGTGGAGGAGGAATTATGGTGTGGGCTTGTTTTTCAGGAGTTGGGCTTGGCCCATAGGTCCAGTGAAAGGAACTTTGAATGCTCTAGGATACCAAAACATTTTGGACAATTCCATGCTCCCGACCTTGTGGGAACAGTTTGGAGCGGGCCCATTCCTCTTCCAACATGACTGTGCACCAGTGCACAAAGCAAGGTCCATAAAGACGTGGATGACAGAGTCTGGTGTGGATGAACTTGACTGGACTGCACAGAGTCCTGACCTCAACCCGATAGAACACCTTTGGGATGAATTAGAATGGAGACTGAAAGCCAGACCTTCTCAACCAACATCAGTGTGTGACCTCACCAATGCGCTTTTGGAAGAATGGTAGAAAATTCCTATAAACACACTCCGCAACCTTGTGGACAGCCTTCCCATAAGAGTTGAAGTTGTAATAGCTGCAAAAGGTGGACCGACATCATATTGAACCCTATGGGTTAGGAATGGGATGGCATTTCAAATCTATGTGAGTCAAAGCAGGTGGCCAAATACTTTTGGGAATATAGTGTTTATTATATGTGTATGTATATGTATGTATGTGTATATGTTATACGCATCACTGCCTCCTGTAGATCTGGGGTGGAACAACCATGTGCATTCAGCTATGCACTTTAATCTGGCGGTTCTTAACCATGGAGCGCCCCCTAGAGGGCCACAAAAAAGTATTTGTTTCTCCGCCGTGGCCAATATGGGTTGCAGCAGTACTCGTTTGTATAAACTTTTCCACCACTTGTGGCAGTAATGACAATCTAAAACAAAAATAAGACTGGTGCTAAAGTCCTACAGAAGTTTATTAAGCGCAGAAATAATGACTAAAGTTGTGAAGCTGTATTTTCATTTGCACTCAAATTTTACTAACAGTTTATTCAAGAATATATTTAATATTAATTTAGTTCAAATATATTAACTGTTGCACTGCGTAATCGTTTGTAAATTTATTTTTAATTATTTGTGATCAGTTTTCCTTCTTTTGCAGTATTTTGATTAGTATTTATTCCTCCCTGCTTGGCACTCAGCATCAAAGGTTGGAATTAGGGGTTAAATCACCAAAATGATTCCCGAGCGCGGCAACCGCTGCTGCTCACTGCTCCCCTCACTTCATTTTTGCGTAAAATAGTTTTAAAATGATTTTTGAAGTCAGGAAATTGTAACCTGGACCTGAGTAGCAGTCGTCTATGCCAGTGGTTCTCAAATGGGGGTACGTGTACCCCTGGGGGTACTTGAAGGTATGCCAAGGGATACGTGAGATTTTTTTTTAATATTCTAAAAAGAGCAACAATTCAAAAATCCTTTATAAATATATTTATTGAATAATACTTCAACAAAATATGAGTGTAAGTTCATAAACTCAGTGAAGCACATGCTCAGGTTTCTCACTGAAATGTCTGTCAAAAAGAACTGTGAAAAGAAATGCAATATTCAGTGTTGACAGCTAGATTTTTTTGTGGACATGTTCCATAAATGTTGATGTTAAAGATTTCTTTTTTTGTGAAGAAATGTTTAGAATTAAGTTCATGAATCCAGATGGATCTCTATTGCAATCCCCAAAGAGGGCACTTTAAGTTGATGATTACTTTTATGTGTAGAAATCTTTATTTATAATTGAATCACTTGTTTATTTTTCAACAAGTTTTTAGTTATTTTTATATCTTTTTTTCCAAAAAGTTCAAGAAAGACCACTACAAATGAGCAATATTTTTGCACTGTTATACAATTTTGATGACATAGTGCTGTATTTTACTTCTGTATCTCTTTTTTTCAACCAAAAATGCTTTGTTCTGATTAGGGAGTACTTGAATTAAAAAAATGTTCACAGGGGGTACATCACTGAAAAAAGGTTGAGAACCACTGGTCTATGCGTTGTTTTGGCTGAGATACGTCGCCACTCCATGCTTTTATTTTGACATAAGGTGACAAGGCTATTAAAACATTGCCGCTTCATGAATCCGCTTTTAAACTCCCGCCTCTGATGGATGATTATATTTACGGCAAAGGCCGTAAATATGTTTACGATCCCGAGTCGCTCGCCTGTCATGACCCCGCATCCAGACGGCGGTGACGTGTTGTGACAGTAATTAGCTTTATTCAACGATATAATAACGCCACTGATCGTAACGCCGCTTCATTAGCATTCCCGTCGGATGCGGACTGTCAAAAGGGTTACAATCATGGCGAGCGTGGCGTGGCGGCAAAGGTCAGTCTCAATAGCATCCACTCGCAGCTGGGGAGTGCTGAGAGCAGCGCGTTGAGGAGGATGAGGAGGGTGATTCAGGCTGACATGCAGGGTGGGGGAGGGGAGGGTACCCAGGGAGCAGAGATCACAGAAGGAGGAGCTCATGGTTGGCATCTTGGGGGACTGCGGGGATGCAGGGAAAAGCCTCCATGTGAGCGCCGGGAATCAAAGTCGGATGAGAGGCGAGCTGCAGCACCTTTTGGACTGACTTTATAGCAGACGTGACGAGATGAGGCCGGGGGGGCCCGGTGAGCGGCCATTGTTTACACTCTCATTTTCTGTCAGAGTCAGATGAAGTCCCGCTGAGGTCTTGCCTCCTTGTGTCCACTTAAGTACACCTGCAAGAGCTGTATCAAATAATACTCCATTCTACTCCAACAATGTGTTTATCTCCACACTCACGCTGCTCTACAACGTCCTATATGTCCACCATCACTTCATCACACAAGTCTGTATTACTGAAACTGTGGATTACTTCCTGCACCTTTTTCCCCCACACTCTTATGCAAAGTATCAATTATTAACCAGCGGGAGGAGCGATTGCACTGATTTTATGACACGTTCTTGATGTACCCGTCGTGCATGTGCTGATGAGAGCAAGCGTATACAGGTAAAAGCCAGTAAATTAGAATATTTTGAAAAACTTGATTTATTTCAGTAATTGCATTCAAAAGGTGTAACTTGTACATTATATTTATTCATTGCACACAGACTGATGCATTCAAATGTTTATTTCATTTAATTTTGATGATTTGAAGTGGCAACAAATGAAAATCCAAAATTCCGTGTGTCACAAAATTAGAATATTACTTAAGGCTAATACAAAAAAGGGATTTTTAGAAATGTTGGCCAACTGAAAAGTATGAAAATGAAAAATATGAGCATGTACAATACTCAATACTTGGTTGGAGCTCCTTTTGCCTCAATTACTGCGTTAATGCGGCGTGGCATGGAGTCGATGAGTTTCTGGCACTGCTCAGGTGTTATGAGAGCCCAGGTTGCTCTGATAGTGGCCTTCAACTCTTCTGCGTTTTTGGGTCTGGCATTCTGCATCTTCCTTTTCACAATACCCCACAGATTTTCTATGGGGCTAAGGTCAGGGGAGTTGGCGGGCCAATTTAGAACAGAAATACCATGGTCCGTAAACCAGGCACGGGTAGATTTTGCGCTGTGTGCAGGCGCCAAGTCCTGTTGGAACTTGAAATCTCCATCTCCATAGAGCAGGTCAGCAGCAGGAAGCATGAAGTGCTCTAAAACTTGCTGGTAGACGGCTGCGTTGACCCTGGATCTCAGGAAACAGAGTGGACTGACACCAGCTGGACTGCTGCTGAGTGGTCCAAAGTCATGTTTTCTGACGAAAGCAAATTTTGCATTTCCTTTGGAAATCGAGGTCCCAGAGTCTGGAGGAAGACAGGAGAGGCACAGGATCCACGTTGCCTGAAGTCTAGTGTAAAGTTTCCACCATCAGTGATGGTTTGGGGTGCCATGTCATCTGCTGGTGTCGGTCCACTCTGTTTCCTGAGATCCAGGGTCAACGCAGCCGTCTGACACATTATAAAGCAAGGTGGCAGTTATAATTAACGGGCAGGAGGAGCGATTGCATTGATTTTATGACATGTTCATGATGTACCTGTGCATGTGCTGATGCGTGAGCAAGCGTATATATTTTCTGATACGTTATAAAGCAAGGTGGCCGTTATAAATAACAATTTAGTTGAGTTGACTGATGAACATTATCACATCATTTATTCAGAAAGTATAAATAACGACAAACAAAGGTAGAATACTATTAACCGCAACATGTAAATGTAAAAAAAACAAAAAACATTATGATTTGTATATTTTCATAATGTCCTTGTTCTATTTTTAAACAAAGAAAACAATCTGAAGTTGTCTTTATTTTTACGTTATCGTGCCGTGATTTTACCAGTCCGGCCCACTTGGGAATAGATTTTTCTCCGTGTGGCCCCCAGATCTAAAATTAGTTTTTGACACCCCTGATTTAGAGAGTGTTCAGCCGAGTCCACCTTGAATGCCGACTGACTGTTATATAGTCTGCAACCGGACATAACAAGTCTGAAACCGGAAGTGACGTCACATGCAACAAAGAAATATGGCACCGTTTGATTTTACGTGAATCTATAGACCCGATCCAATCCACTTTATTTGTATAGCACATTTAAACAACAAAAATGTTTCCAATGTGCTGCACGACAATATCAAAAACAATATTCAAATATTATCCTTAGCTCCACCAATGACTGAAAAAAATAAAATAAAAAATGTATATATAAAACTAATATAAAAACAACATAAAAATAAATATGATTAAAAACGATTTTAAAGGGTAAAACCAATCAAAACAATAAATAGGAATCAAGATTTAAAAACATAGAGGACCACACAACTCACGTAGTGTTAAAAGCCAGAGAATAAAAGTGGGTCTTAAAACGAGACTTAAAACACTCCACTGTGGGACCAGTTGGAACATGGAGGGGCAGAATGTTCCAGAGCTTAGGGCCGGCCGCAGAGAAGGCCCTGTCTCCCCTGGTTTTAAGTCTGGTCTTGTGCACCACGAGCTGGAGCTGGCTCTCGGACCTCAGAGCGCGCGCAGGAGTGTACATTTGGATGAGGTCTGAGGTATAATGAGGTGCCAGTCCATGTAAAGCTTTAAAAGCAAACAGCGACCATTTTTAAATCAATTCTAAAATGAACAGGGAGCCAGTGCAAAGTCTCAAGATTTGGGCTTATATCAGTGGTTCTTAACCTGGGTTCGATCGAACCCTAGGGGTTCGGTGAGTCGGGCTCAGGGGTTCGGCAGAGGTCGAGACACACCCGACTCATCGTGTAAATAAAAACGTCTCCCTATCGGCGTATTACGGATACGGCAACAGCAGAAGTCAGACTGATTTGCAGGTGTGTAATTTGTTGTGAGTTTATGCACTGTGTTGGTTTTGTTCTTTGAACAAGGTGATGTTCATGTACGGTTCATTTTGTGATGATTTTTGCCAAACTCCACCCCACCCAAGAGGACATCTCCAACCCCATTTAATTGTTGTGCTGAATATTTAGGGGTCTTTAACAACTAGTCCTATTAAGAATCCTGATGTCTGGTGTCAAAACCAGTGACCGCTGCGAAAGGGCAGCTGACAACCTGGGAAAGACCTGGTGACGGCCTGAAGAGACTGCTGACAGGTGGGAACAGACCCCAACGGGGCTGGCACGGGTTAGCTACCCTTGCTAGCAGGACCCTGTCACTACACAGTGACCTGGATCCACCCAACAATTGCTACGAAAAATTCAAAAGGAAAAATACCCCTAGAGTCTGCGAGAGCGGGGGCGGAAGATGACTCACCGGTAGACCACACGGTAACAGACCCTGGAACGGAAACGACAACGAGTCAAATGATCAGCACGATAGTTGATGGAGTAACAGCACTGGCAGGGCACAAGCTACAAAGCTGCATCTGTGGCTGGAAAAAGTTTACATCAGAGAAGGGTCTCAAGATCCACCAGGGCAGGAAAAAGTGTCTGAGAGAGCTTAGCGAGGGGCCTCGCATTGACCACTACTTCCTCAGAGGTAGGGCAAATCAGTCGAGTGAAGCCCAGCGGCAGGATAGTCACCACAGTCCACAGGGTATCACAACCCCAGATGAAGCTCAATCAGGCACAGATCCACCAACGGATGTGATTTCAGAGCCCACTCAACCTCAGACAGCAGTAGAGAGGAAGATGAATGGACGGAAGCCTCAAATCTTGTGGCCTAAATCCTGCCAGATAAAGGAGTGGGAAACCACCGACACAGACCTTGTCCATCTTTTAGAAGGTCTGAAAGGGTGTGTGGAAAAAAAGCTGGACAAGATTGGAGAGATTATTTACAGCTATGGAGCGGAGAGATTTGGGGTGAAAAGTAAGAACCTTACGACACAGACGGAACCATCAGCCCCTCTCAAGTCGAGGAGACAACAAGAGATTGAAAGACTTGTGAAAGAAAGAAGGGGCCTGCGAAAGCAGTGGAAAAAGACTACAGAAGTGGAAAGGAAAGGACTTGAAGCACTACAGGGCGACATCAAGCAGCGACTTGCAACACTGCGAAGAGCAGAAAGCCTGAGAAAGCAACATAAAAAGAAAGAGCGAACGAGGACTGCCTTCTACAGAGATCCCTACAAGTTTGTCAAAGACCTCTTTGTCAAGGAGAAAACTGGAATGCTCAAAGTACCCATAAGGGAACTAGAGGAGTACCTGAGGAAGACCTACTCCGACAGCCAGAGGCATGTGCCAGCCAGCATTCCAGATGACATGCCACCAATCCAACCACCTGAGCACCAGTTTGAAACGAGGCCCCCCACATGGAGAGAAGTTGAGAGCACTGTAAAGCGGGCAAGAACAGCATCAGCCCCTGGACCCAACGGCGTCCCATATAGGCTCTATAAGAACACTCCAGGCGTCTTGAAGTACCTCTGGAAGCTAATGAAAGTGTCGTGGGAAAAAGGAATTATACCAAAGGCATGGCGAAGGGCAGGGGGGATCCTGATTCCCAAAGAGAAGAATTCCTCAACCATCGACCAGTTCCGCCAGATCAGTCTTCTGAATGTGGAAGGAAAAATATTCTTCAGTGTTGTGGCCCACAGGCTCTCAGTATTCTTGCTGAAGAACAACTATGTTGACACCTCAGTGCAGAAGGCAGGGATAGGCGGTTTCTCAGGATGCCTGGAACACACAAATGTCATCTGGCACCAGATACAGACGGCCAAGAAGGACAAGAAAGACCTGCATGTGGTTTTCTTAGATCTTGCCAATGCCTTCGGGTCAGTGCCTCATGAGATTCTATGGACAGCGTTCAACTTCTTCCAGGTCCCTGAGGGCATCACAAGGATGGTCAAAATCTACTTCCAGGACCTCCAGTTCTGCGTCACAGCACAGGCCAGTACAACTGCCTGGCAGCACCTCGAGATAGGCATAATGGCGGGCTGCACCATCTCTCCACTGGCGTTTACCATGGCAATGGAGCTCATTATTCGAGCATCTCGATGGGTGGTTGGAGGGGAGCGGTTGAAGAGCGGGCTGCGTCTTCCTCCAATAAGGGCGTACATGGACGACATGACGACAATAACAACAACAAATGCATGCACCAAACGCCTGCTGGATAAACTCCAGGGAAACATCAAATGGGCACGAATGGAGGTTAAACCAAGCAAATCCCGCAGTATCTCCATCATCAAGGGCCAGCTCACCAATGAGAGGTTCCACATCAACAACGAGCCAATACCAACAGTTCTAGAAAAGCCTATCAAAAGCCTTGGCCGCTGGTATAGCGCAGAACTCAAAGACTCGAAGCAGGTGGACCAACTCAGGCAGGATACAATCAATGGACTCAATCAGATCAATAACACTGCTCTTCCTGGGAAGCTGAAGCTGTGGTGCTTTCAGTTTGGGCTGCTGCCCCGTCTCATGTGGCCAATTTCTATCTATGAGGTCGCTCTATCCCATGCCAATTGGCTGGAGAGGCTGGTGAATGCACAAGTGAGGAAATGGCTTGGACTGCCGAGATGTCTTAGCAGCGTAGGCCTGTATGGCAATGGAGCCCTCTCCCTACCGATCTCAAGCGTGGTGGAGGAGTACAAATGTGCCAAATCAAGGCTGGAAATGACTCTCACAGAATCCCGGGACCCATTCGTCAGAGGTGCTGCTCCAACCCTAGCGGCAGGGAGGAAATGGAATCCATCTGCAGCAGTCACAGTGGCAAAGACTGCCCTCAGACACCGGGATATATTGGGGCATGTCCAATATGGCAGAGGGGGCCTTGGTTTGGAAGCAACAACACCCACGTGGCAAAAGGCAACTGCAACCGAACGGCGGCACATGGTGGTGGAGGAAGTGCGCCACCAGGAGGAAGCAGCCAGGTGTGCCAAGGCAGTCTCCCAAGCCCAGCAGGGCCGCTGGATAAGGTGGGAGGGCGTGGAGAAGAGAACAATCACGTGGAACGAAATATGGAGCATGGAGTCTAAAAGACTAAGTTTCATCATCAGAGCCACATATGATGTCCTGCCCTCTCCAACCAACCTACATCTATGGTATGGAGAGGACCCAGCCTGTCTCCAGTGTACAGCCCCAGCAACCCTCAAACACATCTTGGTTGGTTGCAAGACCAGTCTGACTCAAGGGAGATACACCTGGCGCCACAACCAAGTACTGAAGTGCTTGGCTGCCGAACTTGAGAACAAGAGAGTAGTCACCAATGCCATGCCTCTAAATGCTCAGGCTACCTTCCCACACAAAACAACTTTCATCCGGGAAGGAGAGAAACGGCGGACCAAGCCATCACCTCCAGACTTAGGCCCACTGAACACAGCCCGAGATTGGGAAATGCGGGTAGACCTCAGCCAGAGGCTTATCTTCCCACCCGAAATTGCAGCAACCAGCCTGCGCCCAGACTTGGTCCTCTGGTCCATGTCCTGCCGCCGTGTCTTCATCGTTGAGCTAACGGTCCCATGGGAGGACGCCATCGATGAAGCATTCGAACGGAAGAGGCTGCGATATGCCAACTTGGCAGCTGAAGCAGAGGCAAGGGGCTGGGACGTGAAGGTGTGGCCAGTGGAGGTGGGCTGTAGAGGCTTTGTAGCCAGTTCCACCACAAGGCTCCTGAAAGAAGTAGGAATCAGAGGACAGGCCCAACGCAAGGCTATTAAAGAACTTGCCACCGCAGCAGAACGGAGCAGTCACTGGCTGTGGCTGAAGCGCAGGGATGCAGCATGGGCTGCCAAATAACCACGTGGTGCCACCATGCGACACACACCCAGGTCTGATCAGCCTGTGGTGGGCCAACCTCGGCAGAGGGTGTCTTGTGATAAATGGCCGAAACGCCCAATGACGTCGGGGAACACAACTGAAGATGTGTTGTACTGGTGGCACCACATGATTATTGCCAAACTCCACCCCACCCAAGAGGACATCTCCAACCCCATTTAATTGTTGTGCTGAATATTTAGGGATCTTTAACAACTAGTCCTATTAAGAATCCTGTGCACCAGTAAAAAAACATGGTAACACTTTAGTATGGGGAACATATTCACCATTAATTAGTTGCTTATTAACATGCAAATTAGTAACATATTGGCTCTTAACTAGTCATTATTAAGTACTTATTAATGCCTTATTCGGCATGGCCTTATTATAACCCTAACCCTCTAACCCTTTCCCTAACCCTAACCCTAACCAAATAACTCTAAATGAAGTATTTGTTACTTAGCATTTGTTCCCCACACTAAAGTGTTCCCAAAAACATATAACTTTGTCTTGAATTTGAAAAAAAACCATTTTATTTTTCACTAAAGAAGGGTTCGGTGAATGCGCATATGAAACTGGTGGGGTTCAGTACCTCCAACAAGGTTAAGAACCACTGGCTTATATGCTCGTGTTTCCTGGCCCCTGTTAAAGGGGAACATTATCACCATTTCAGAAGGGTTAAAACCATTAAAAATTAGTTCCCAGTGGCTTATTTTATTTTTCGAAGTTTTTTTCAAAATATTACCCATCACGCAATATCCCTAAAAAAAAAGCTTCAAAATGCCTGATTTTAACCATCGTTATATACACCCGTCCATTTTCCTGTGACGTCACATAGTGATGCCAACACAAACAAACATGGCGGATAGAACAGCAAGGTATAGCGACGTTAGCTCGGATTCAGACTCGGATTTCAGCGGCTTAAGCGAAATTGAAGAAGAAATTGAAGCTATTGAGCCATATCAGTTTGAACCGTATGCAAGCGAAACCGATGAAAACGACACGACAGCCAGCGACACGGGAGAAAGCGAGGACAAATTCGGCGTTCTAACCAACGATTGGTATGTGTTTGTTTTTAAGTGTTGTAATGTTTTTAAGCTAAATTATTGGTAAACACAGTTTATGTATAATAATTTACGTAAAACCACGAGTAATGAATAAAGTTTTCATTAATTAATATATTCTGTAGACATACCTTCATCCGCTCTCTTTTCCTGAAAGCTGATCTGTCCAGTTTTGGAGTTGATGTCAGCAGGCCAGGGAAGCTAGGGTTGATATTCTTCTCTTGATCATCGTCAGTGGCATAAGGGACGGTGTGAGCCAAGACATCCAGGGGGTTTAGCTCGCTCGTCTGCGGGAACAAACTGCCGCCATTGCTTGCCGTTCTATCGAGGTCCTTTGTCCCTGAATGGCTCACACACTCCGGCAGATTCAATGGGGGTCTGGCGGCAGATTTCTTTGACTTTATCGTTGGAAATGCATCTGCTTTGAGTGTCGCAGGATATCCACACATTCTTGCCATCTCTGTCGTAGCATAGCTTTCGTCGGTAAAGTGTGCGGAACAAACGACTGACCATTTCGTCGGCTTTCCCCACACCCTCGTATTTTGAACAAATTTCGTCCAATTTCTTGCCACTTTCGCATCTTTGGGCCACTGGTGCAACTTGAATCCGTCCCTGTTCGTGTTGTTACACCCTCCGACAACACACCGACGAGGCATGATGTCTCCAAGGTACGGAAAACAGTCGAAAAACGGAAAATAACAGAGCTGATTTGACTCGGTGTTAGCGAAAATGGCGGATTGCTTCCCGATGTGACGTCACGTTGTGACGTCATCGCTCCGAGACCGAATATTAGAAAGGCAGTTAATTCGCCAAAATTCACCCATTTAGAGTTCGGAAATCGGTTAAAAAAACATATGGTCTTTTTTCTGCAACATCAAGGTATATATTGACGCTTACATAGGTCTGGTGATAATGTTCCCCTTTAAAAGTCGTTCTGGACTAACTGCAACCGGAAGAGAGCTTTTTGGCTAATGCCAGCATAAAGTGCATTACAGTAGTCCAGGCGACTTGAAACAAAAGCATGTGGGCTCTGTACCGAGGATGTCGTTGTGGCTTGTGCAGCCCTTTGAGACACTTGTGATTTAGGGCTACATAAATAAACATTGATTGATTGATTGATTGATGCACAACTTGTTCGAAAAGGTTAAAAGATAAAAACGGTTTTACTTGTGCTAAAAGACGAAGATGATAAAAACACAATTTTAAAACGCTTGTTTGTCAAGTTTGTCAAGTTTAAAATCACCAACCTTTTTGAAACCAAGAGCTACTTCTTGGGTACTGATTAATGCAAAGGGCAACCAGTTTGATACACACTTAAATAAATTGCCAGAAATAGCCAATTTGCTCAATTTACCTTTACCTCTATGTTATTATTAATAATTAATGATATTTATCTTTGTGGAAACACTGATCATCTTAATGATTTCTCACAATAAATATATATAGAAACAGATAAATATCAATATGCAACACTTAATTTTTATATTTTCTCTAAGTGCACATTTTTCAAATTGAACATTTTCAAATAATCACTTCTAAGACAGTCTTGTGAAATCACAATATCCCATTTTAACTAGCTAGCCACTAACATTTTTTGACAAATCATGAATCACTTTGCACCATGTTTGTACAAATAATAACTCATGTAAAATACAAAAGTCAACCCCCAAATTTTTAAATAAATTATGTCACACTTTGAACTGGACACCAAATCTGTTATTTTCTTGGATTTTCAAATTGTATTTGAGTTTTGTCTCTCTTAGAATTAAAAATGTCGAGCAAAGCGAGACCAGCTCGCTAGTAAATAAATACAATTTAAAAAATAGAGGCAGCTCACTGGTAAGTGCTGCTATTTGAGCTATTTTTAGAACAGGCCAGCAGGCTACTCATCTGGTCCTTACGGGCTACCACCGCGTTGGGGACCCCTGGTCTATAGTGACGACAAATTCGGTCGATGCCTAAAAAGATATTAAATTCGGTACCCGTCCCTGTGCTCATCATGTAATGTTTATAACAAACTTCTCGTCCCGCCTCTTGCAACGAGCAGTGATCCCATGACATCTTGTTCCAAAACAGAGGTTCCCCTTTGGCGTTTGTATGTACAAGCAATATTCCCCTTATGAAATATTAAAGCGCTCTCAAGGCAGCCGGAGAAATAGTTTTATTTCAACTTTTCCGCCTGCCTCCTTTTATGTGCTTTTTTTTTTTTTTTTTTTTTTTTTTTTGGGTGCTGAGGCTTCACGTGTGTTTGCTACTGAAGTTTCCTGAACTGCTGATGTATTGGATTTTCGTCAGCCCCAACAGGTCTGGCTGTTGAATAATTCAGCTCGGGTCTGCAGCCTGTGTGGAGGGTATTGTAAAAGAAGAAAAATATCTGTATTTGCGCGCTACAAAGTGGATAACAGGTTGGCCTGGAGACATGACAAGTTTTTTTGTTTTTTTTAAAAACGAGTCGGGTGACCTTTTTACCCGTCATTCCTTGGTCAAACACCTTTCTGCCTGTCAGGGTGAGCAAGGAAGAATCTTTTCATTTTCATTCCGTCTGAGGAGAAAAACCCAGCTGACTTCCGTCGATGTCACGTTGCAAAATGTGGCCGGGGGATGAAACATTTTACACCACTCTACTTTTGGCAATAACCCATTTTACGGAAATGAGTATTAATGATTTATACGCACTCAGCAGGGACAATCTAATCTATTGCAGGACTGCTTTATTAACCCAATGAGCCTGATCAAGGTAATTTCACATTCTTTGTCTTTATATGGCTGAGCCATATTGCTTTTATTTCCACTTGTATCCAGAGTTTTGTCTTTCTATTAGTATGGCTTATTAGGAGCGATTAGCAATAAATCGTTTGACGTCGTGCTCGTGTGTGTGTGTGTGTGTGTGTGTGTGTGTCAGTGACGTGCGGTGAGGTTCATGACTGGTGAGGCACTGACTTCATCACAGTCAGATTTACAAACATATGAACCCTAAAGAGTATCTTATTCACCATTTGATTGGCAGCAGTTAACGGGTTATGTTTAAAAGCTCATACCAGCATTCTTCCCTGCTTGGCACTCAGCATCAAGGGTTGGAATTGGGGGTTAAATCACCAACAATTATTCCCGGGCGCGGCACCGCTGCTGCCCACTGCTCCCCTCACATCCCAAGGGGTGAGCAAGGGGATGGGTCAAATGCAGAGGACAAATTTCACCACACCTAGTGTGTGTGTGACAATCATTGCAACTTTAACTTAACTTTAACTTTACACATACAAACTGTAGCACACAAAAAAGCACATTTAATTAAAAAAAACGTTATTATGGTCTTACCTTTACTTATAAGTGCGGGAACAGTGGTGTTCGTGTTGGAGGAGTTGTGAATGAATGAAATATGAAATCCGTGCTGCAGTCTGCAGGTGTACCTAATGTTGTGTCCCTGCAGTCGTTCACGGCTCCTCCGGCGCGAGCAATGTTGTTTTTGCACTTTTTGGCTTCTTGTTAAGTGACTTTTTTTGGGTGGATTCGGTCTTGCACGTGGAGGGTTTGGGTGTGGGCTTTGGTTGGTGTGGCGCTCCCGTCGGGGGGTGCAGTCTGCGGCGGAGGTGCAATAACCGGCACCAGGAGGCGGGATTACGCGAGCCTCAGCCAGTGCGTCTTCGCAGCAGTTTTATGATTGCTCAGCACAAGAAATACGTTACACACATACAGTTGTTGACAAAATACACTGTACATTATATACCTCAGCTAACTAAGCTATGGAAATGTATAATATAATTCATATAGCAATACGGTCTCACTGCACAGCAGGCCAGCAGTTAGTCGAGTCCACAATCCATGGTGAGGCACAATTGAGTGACGTGCCTCAACTGGCTGCTGATCACCGCACCGTCTCTTCTCAGTATTTGAACGGCAAATGTGAAAATTCATCGATTTTGAATAAAAATAATCTAAAACTCGTGACGTTAAACGGAAAATAACTTTATAGTATAATCACTGGATACATATAACAATTTAATAAATTGTTCTTCTTTTTACATTTTTTTTTCTTTCCATGATGGCAGGTGAGGCGGGGCCTCACCTGCCTATAGTGACCGCACGTCACTTGTGTGTGTGTGTGTGTGTGTGTGTGTGTGTGTGTGTGTGTGTGTGTGTGTGTGTGTGTGTGTGTGTGTGTGTGTGTGTGTGTGTGTGTGTGTGTGTGTGTGTGAACGAGCCTACCAAGGGCTTTGATTTTGTGGATTATTTTGACCCTTTTTTTCATAATTTCTGTTACGCAAGTTGTTAGTGCAAGGGTGTATAATAAGTAGGGATGTACAGTACAGGCCAAAAGTTTGGACACACCTTCTCCTCATTCAATGCGTGGAGTTATGTACTTAACAAAAAAAAAAGGTAAAATAACTGAAAACATGTTTTATATTCTAGTTCCTTCAAAATAGCCACCTACTGATATTAAGTTAAAGTGCCAATGATTGTCACACACACGCCATGTGTGGCGAAATTATTCTCTGCATTTGACCCATCACCCTTGATCACCCCCTGGGAGGTGAGGGGAGCAGTGGGCAGCAGAGGTGGCCACGCCTGGAAATTATTTTGGTGATTTAACCCCCAATTCCAACCCTTGATGCTGAGTGCCAAGCAGGGAGGTAATGGGTCCCATTTGTATAGTCTTTGGTATGACTCGGCTAAAGGTTTTAAATGTTGTACGAGCATACAAATGTTTCAAATGAGATTTTCCTCTAAGATTATATTTCCCCTCTTGTTGAGAAGAATTGTTGTACATTCTTGGGTAGCAGGTTATAGTTTGCTCTGTACATAATTTTAGCTGTTTACAAATGCACCAAATCGTTGAATTTCAATATTTTTGATTCAATAAATAAAGGGTTTGTATGTTGTCTATATCCAACATTTTGTATTATTCTAATTGATCTTTTTTGTAACACCGTTAGTGAATGAAGCGCACATTTGTAGTTGTTTCCCCATAGTTCTACAGATATGGTAACTTTAGTGAGCAGTAGAGAATATGAAGTGATTTTTGGTCGAGAACATGCTTAGCTTTATTTATTATTGATGTAATTATTGCTACTTTATGTTGTATATTTTTTAAATGAGATTTCCAGTTCATTTTATCATCTATTATTACTAGGGATGTCCGATAATGGCTTTTTTGCCGATATCCGATATTACGATATTGTCCAACTATTAATTACCGATACCGAAATCAACCAATACCGATATATACAGTCGTGGAATTAACACATTATTATGCCTGATTTGGACAACCAGGTATGGTGAAGATAAGGTCCTTTTTTAAAAAATTAATAAAATAAAATAAGATGAATAAATTAAAAACATTTTCTTGAATAAAAAAGAAAGTAAAACCATATAAAAACAGTTACATAGAAACTAGTAATTAATTGAAATGAATAAAATTAATTGTTAAAGGTTAGTACTATTAGTAGACCAGCAGCACGCACAATCATGTGTGCTTACAGACTGTATCCCTTGCAGACTGTATTGATCTATATTGATATATAATGTATAGGGATGTCCGATAATGGCTTTTTGCCGATATCCGATATTCCGATATTGTCCAACTCTTTAATTACCGATACCGATATCAACCGATATATGCAGTCGTGGAATTAACACATTATTATGCCTAATTTGGACAACCAGGTATGGTGAAGATAAGGTCCTTTTTAAAAAAATTAATAAAATAAAATAAGATAAATAAATTAAAAACATTTTCTTGAATAAAAAAGAAAGTAAAACAATATAAAAACAGTTACATAGAAACTAGTAATTAATTGAAATAAATAAAATTAACTGTTAAAGGTTAGTACTATTAGTGGACCAGCAGCACACACAATCATGTGTGCTTACGGACTGTATCCCTACAGACTGTATTGATATATATTGATATATAATGTAGGAACCAGAATATTAATAACAGAAAGAAACAACCCTTTTGTGTGAATGAGTGGGGGAGGGAGGTTTTTTGGGTTGGTGTACTAATTGTAAGTGTATTTTGTGTTTTTTATGTTGATTTAATAATCTAAAAAAAACAAAACAAACAATATTACATTTTAAAACATTTATCGGCTGATAATATCGGCCTGCCAATATTATCTCTAATTATTGCACCCACAAAATGTGTTTTCTTTTACCCTTTCAATATCTACTCCGTCTATTTGTAAGTGGATGCTATCTTGCTTCAAAGTGACTTTATATTATACCTCAATTTTTCATCTTTTTGAGTGGATTAATATTGTCCTGTGGATGAATGGATGGCTAGGAGGACGCTTGATAAAACGCGGCCGTGACTCCACTTCAAACTGACACAGCGTGCGTGACTTTGAGGAACTTTTGTGGAGGAATATTGCTGTACAAACTTTTGTGTAGTGTTGGTTCCTTATTTGTCAGTACTCGCAGCTGACTTTAATGTGTAGCAGCAGCTGAACTCAATGTGACAGCGTGTCATAATCACGTCAGTCAACTGGAATAAAAAATACCAATAGCTATATCGTTGGTCCAGAATTTCACGGTCCTCGTGGACTGACCTAATTAAAAATGCGGGTACTCGGTATACATCCCTTGTAAGGAGTACTGGTGTTTTATGGTATCTGTTCCGAATTGAGTCGGTCCAGGAGGACCTTTAAGATTTTGGATAAAAAACACGACAAAACCCAAAACCAGTGAAATTGGCGCGTTGTGTAAATCGTAAATAAAAACAGAATATAATGATTTGCAAATCCTTCCATCCCATCTATTTTCTACCGCTTGTCCCAATCCTTTTCAATCTATATTCAATTGAATAAACTGCAAAGACAAGATACCATACGTTCGAACTAGAAAACTTTATTTTTTTGCAAATATTAGCTCATTTGGAATTTGATGCCTGCACTGTGTATCAAAAAAGCTGGCACAAGTGGCGAAAAAGACTGAGAAAAAACAAAGTTGAAAAATGCTCATCAAACACTTACTTATGTGGCGCATTATGAAACCTAAAATACAACAATGGAGACCCCAAGAATGGGAACAAATTCAACCTGAAAAGCTTAACAATTGGTATCTTCAGTTCCCAAACGTTTACTGAGTCTTGTTAAAAGGAAAGGCCATGTAACACAGTGGTAAAAATGCCTCTGTGCCAACTTTTTTGCAATGTGTTGCTCCCATTAAATTAAAAGTTAATGATTACTTGCCCCCAAAAAATGTAGTTTCTTGGTTCGAACATTAAATATTTTGTCTTTGCAGTCTATTCAATTGAATATAAGTTGAAAAGGATTTGCCAATCATTGTGTTCTGTTTTTATTTACGATTTACACAACGTGACCACGCTTTACTCACAACCGTGAGTACTCACAACAATTTCTCACCAATGCAGATTTCCACTTAGTGTGTTAGCCAGCCTCTTCTGACTTCTACAAATGGAGCAGCGACCTTTACGGAGGAGGGGGAACCATATTTGGTAACGTAAGAGGGTGTTTAAAATGGGCCATGCATGCCTTTCTGTCAGGTAGTAAAACCATGATGGAAAGTATGTCATGAAAAAAATATAACACGGTAATGATAATCATTTTGCAAAATGTCGCAAAAAGAATCATTGCCTTCCAGCAGTTAAAAAAATTGGATATTTGAATTAATACATGCCAGTAAAATACAAAATCAATAGTTAAAAACATATCCGGACATGACTGTGATAAATTAATTCCTGCGATGTAGGAATCGTTATTTTATAAATCTGGTATTTCCTTAGCTAGAAAAAAAAACTGTTTACTGCCTTCTAAATACATTTGTCAACATTATCGACATGAACTAACACCCTTTAGTCACTCTTTACACTCTTTAACTTGTCCAGGGTGTACGCCGCCTTCCGGCCGAATGAAGCTAGGATAGGCTCCAGACTAATTATACTTATACCCCAATGTAAATATGTATGTGGTTTGCATAATATATAAACAGTCTCCAAAATGAAACCCGTCATTAACAGAAAATGGAGGCCCCTAAAATTACAGTAATTTTCTGTGTTTTCTGAAGCTCCATGTTTTTGTGGTGCTAGTTTTTTTGTTTTTTTTTGGCAAAGTGCTGTGGAAATGACATACACGAGTTAGGCAACTTTCTCAGCCTAACCTGATTACTCTGCTTAATCTGCTTTTATTTGTGTGAGAGCACATGTAAACAAGTCCAAATTGCAGCTGTGCTCAAGTGACCTGGAGGAGGAAGGTTCCGCACACACACACACACACACACACACACACACACACACACATACTTTCTTGTATTTGTTATCTTCTTGACACCTCCGAAATATGCCTACCTCTTTAGGACCACCCTTTCTAGATATATAAAGATTTGTATTTACAACATTAATAATATATACATACTATGCAAATATTAAAAAGCTTGTGTGAAGGTTGCCCTCCAGTGGGTTTTTAGGACCACCAGGCATTGACATGAGAGTCCAGTTTAGATTCACAATGACGTTTTTATTTTTCCAAATATAGTCTTTTTGTGGCTTTTCAGCAATTGTCTTTGTCTATCGTTCTCGCTCCGATTCTCCTTCAGCTCCAACTCCCACTCCAACAGCTCTCTCCTCCCGGCTGCTGCCTTTTAAAAGAGCGACAGGTGATTAGATAACCAGGCCCAGGTGGGCTATCTACGCACCTGTCACTGATTTCGAAGCCGGTCCTGGCACACCCCGCTTCGAAGCAGGCCCGCAGGCCACGCCCCCCTCCACAGCTTCTTTTACTCAACGCAAGTCAAAATTTTACAAGAAAAACTGAACATTTGTGCGATACTTTGATAAAAGTTGGAATTTTACCCAATAACAGTCGCTTTTTTACAAGAAAAGCTTAACATTTCAGCAATTTTATGAAAATAGTCGTAATTTTACTTGACAAAAGTCACAATTTTATAAGAAAACTTCAAAATTTTGGCAATATTATAATAAAAATCGTAATTTTACTTGGCAAAATTATGACATGATTTTATTTAAAAAATGTCAGTAAAATTGCCAATATTGCGATTAAAGTCTGAATTTTATATGACAAATGTCACCATTTTGCAATAAAAAGTAATAATTCTACATAAAAAAGTAATACGTTTACGAGAAAATATTGCAATATTACAGAAACAGAAAGAATATGAGAAATTGTTTGCAATTTTATGAGAAAAAAGTTGACACAATGTGAGAAAAAGACTGCTTTTATTTATTTATTTATTTTTTAAATCTTTTGTTGGTAATTGTTTTTTAACCATTTTATTAGAGTATGTCTCTATATACCATCCATCCATCCATTTTCTACCGCTTATTCCCTTTGGGGTCGCGGGGGGCGCTGGAGCCTATCTCAGTTACAATCGGGCGGAAGGCGGTGTACACCCTGGACAAGTCGCCACCTCATCGCAGGGCCTATATACATATTTATTTATTTATTTTTATTAATTTTGGCCAAAGGGGGCACATTTAATTTTCCTACACACACTTGTTATTACATATGTTGTCCAAACGGGAAACACTTAAAATTTTTACACACACTTGTTATTTCATATGTTGACCAGAGGGGGAGCACTTTTAAATCCGACACACGGTCAATTTGAAAAATCCCTCCTTTTTGGGACCACCCTAATTTTGATAGATTTCACCACCAGGGGTGCAAATGACACATTCTCTATTAGATGCAATGGTTTTCCGTATCGGTAACTTGATTTCGGTCCTAACTTGTTCACCGGTCCTTATATGGACGGTACTTTTCCTTGTTGGTGTCTCAAAAAGGCCAGGAATACAAGAACATGAACACACACACACACACACACACACACACACACACACACACACACACACACACACACACACACACACACACACACACACACACATTCTTACTTTCTTGAGACCTCTGAAAAATGCCTACCTCTTTAGGACCACCCTTTCTAGATATATATAAAGATTTGTATTTACAACATTAATAATATATACATACTATGCAAATATTAAAAAGCTTGTTTTACTCAACTCAAGTCAAAATTTTACAAGAAAAACTGAACATTTGTGCGATACTATGATAAAAGTTGGAATTTTACTCAATAACGGTCGCTTTTTTACAAGAAAAGCTTAACATCTCGGCAATTTTATGAAAATAGTCGTAATTTTACTCGACAAAAGTCACAATTTTATAAGAAAACTTCAACATTTTGGCAATATTATAATGATATTCATAATTTTACTTGGCAAAATTATGACAAAAGTCATGATTTTACTCAAAAAATGTCAGTAAAATTGCCAATATTGCGATAAAAGTCTGTATTGTATATGACAAATGTCACCGTTTTGCAATAAAATGTAATAATTGTACATAAAAAAGTAATACGTTTATGAGAAAATATTGCAATATTACAGAAACAGAAAGAATATGAGAAATTGTTCCCAAATGTATTTAAAAAAAAAAGTTCACACATTGTGAGAAAAAGCTTTTAGTAAAAAAATGTTTTTTTTAATTTTTTGTTCGTAATTGGTTCGTAATCTTCATTATTCACTTCAAGTTATGTCTCTATATACATATTTATTTATTTATTGTAATTAATTTTTGGCCAAAGAAGGCACATTTCAATTTCTTACACACACTTGTTAATACATATGTTGGCCGGATGGGGAGCACTTCAAATTTTTACACACACTTGTTAGTTCATATGTTGACCAGACAGTCAATTTGAAAAATCACTCCATTTTGGGACCACCCTAATTTTGATAGATTTCACCACCAGGGGTGCACATGACACATTCTCTATTAGATGCAACGGTTTTCCGTATTGGGACCATGATTTCGGTCCTAACTTGTTCACCGGTCCTCATATGGATGGTACTTTCCCTTGTTGATGTCTCAAGAAGGGTAGGAATACAAGAACACACACGCACATTTGGTATCCAGCGAAGGGGACCCTAATATGCTAAAAGGAAGGAGGCTGGGGCTGCATTGGCCACCCCCCGCTGTAATTAAATTCCGTCATAATGAATCACGGCCCCCCCTAATCCTGAATCGGACTCCATTTCCAGCAGAAGCGGGATGAAGAGGAGGAGGAGGAGGAGGAGGAATGACCTACATGTGCTTGCTAAAGCTCTTATAGCACCGCTTCTACTTGTGCTTTCTTACTTTTGGCATGTACGCTCAAAGCACACACAGAGTGACTTTGAGCTGTGTTGAAAGTGAAAGAGCGCCGCAGCCTGCTTATTTCCATATCAGGTAGCAGCTTTAAAAGATTCATGGCCTTGTAATGTGGTCAAATCTTCTCCCTCCCTCCTGTTGGAATAGCAATGACTCGCCGCCTCTTTTTGCCGTCGCAGTCTGAACGGATGCACGGATGATCTTCTCTCGCTTCTGACATATGGGAGAGACACATCACGAGTGATCTTTAAAGCACGCCAGTAACTTCTGATCGCCGGCTTGTGTGCATTCCGCTTCCATTTAATTCAAGTGTAATGATCCAGTGAGCTGGTAATTCATCACAAAACCAACATGGCTCCATTGCTTTAGTCCCAATCTTGACTGATTGAGGCGGTTGGAGCCCAGAGGTGTTTCATTAGAACACTGATAATAGTCATATATTGATAGGAAGAAGCACCGTATTTTCCGTACCATAGGGCGCACCGGATTATAAGGCGCACTGCCGATGAATGGTCTATTTTTTTAGCTTTATTCATATATAGGGCGCATTAAAGGGGTCATATTATTATTTATTTGTTCTAAATGTAAAACACTTCCTTGTGGTCTACATAACATGTAATGGTGGTCAAAATGTTGCATAGATTATGTTTTACAGATCATCTTCAAGTTGCTTTCTGACAGTCGCTTAAGGATACACCGCTTTGTGGGCGGTCTTATTTACGTGGCTCACCTTCGGCAGCGTCTTCTCCCCGTCATCTTTGTTGTAGCGGTGTAGCGTGCAAGGACAGGGGTGGAAGAAGTGTCAAAAGATGGAGCAAACTGTTTTATTGACATTCAGACTTTACTTCAATCAATAACGGAGCAGCGTCTCCTCATCCGGAAACAACAACACCCGGAATGTGTTCCGTGAAAAAAAATGTCCCACTGGAACTCTAATAACTAAAGTTCCTTGGGTGAATAATGTAAACTCACTACACCGGTATGTTTTAGCGCTTTCATGGCGTTTTTTAATATACGTTTTTTAGGCCATCTCAATGCAACCAGAAGGATCTTTTCTAACCTGTGACCTGTTTAGAAAAAGTTTCATTACAATTATTAAGCCAAATAATAAAATCGGCCCGAATCGAGATTCATTTCTGAATCGTCAACCCAAGAATGGGAATCGGATCAAAGGGTTAGGTGCCCAAACATCCACGTCCCTAGTGTAAGGTACAAAAAACATATTTTTAATAAAGGCACAAATATATTTTTTTAAATACATTTTAAATAGTTAGATACAAATACTTATTTAAAAAAAATGCATGATATATGAATAAATATTTCCAAAAAGACCAAAAATCCATACCGAACTATTAAGTTGATGCCTGCGTCACATCAATTAACGCTCAATTGTAGACTTTTTCTTGAGCTTTTTTGTGGCTTTTGTGGGTTGACGGTTATTCTAATAAAGAGAGAAAAATAACTTTGCCATCGTAGACGTCGTCCATTTTTATCAAAGTTAAGTCAGGGCATTTTTAGGCCTTGCAGGGATTCACTTCTTTATACACTTTCAACACGGTAGCATTGTTGTTATAGCAAACACAGAGTTTTTCAGTTACGATGATCAGCTTCTTTTTACACTGCAACATTGACTCAAGAATAGGTAGATATAACAAATTATTGATCCATCCTTCATCCTACATCAAGGGAGGTTAATACTTGTGCATGTTGACTGATCAGTTTTCATTTCGTTTAGTTCTTTGTTTTTTCATTGCTTTTGGGTTTTCCGGTGTAACTTAAAGGCCTCCTGAAACCCACTACTACCGACCACGCAGTCTGATAGTTTATGTATCAATGATGAAATCTTAACATTGCAACACATGCCAATACGGCCGGGTTAGCTTACTAAAGTGCAATTTTAAATTTCACGCGAAATATCCTGCTGAAAACATCTCGGTATGATGACGCGTGACGTCACGGATTGTAGAGGACATTTTGGGACAGCATGGTGGCCAGCTATAAGTCGTCTGTTTTCATCGCAAAATTCCACAGTATTCTGGACATCTGTGTTGGTGAACCTTTTGCAAATTGTTCAATGAACAATGGAGACAGCAAAGAAGAAAGCTGTAGGTGGGAAGCGGTGTATTGCGGCAGGTGTTGTGCCGGATAACGCACCCCCGCCGTAGAATGCACCCCCTGACTGTTGTGCCGGAAAACACAGCCGGCGTTTCATTGTTTACATTCCGGAAAGATGACAGTCAAACTTTACCATTGGCCTGTGGAGAACTGGGACAACAGAGACTCTTACCAGGAGGACTGAGTTGGATACGCAGACGCGGTACCGTGAGTACGCATGCAGCTGCGGCTTCCAAACATTTGATCGCTTGCCCGTACGTGCGTGCCGCTATGTGCATGTCACGTACGTAACTTTGGGGACTTTGGGGAAATATATGTGCTGTATGAACTTTGGGGAGGTGAACGGTACTTTGGGCTGTGGGATTGAGTGTGTTGTGCAGGTGTTTGAGTTGTATTGGCGGGTTATATGGACGGGAGGGGGGAGGTGTTTGTTATGCGGGATTAATTTGTGGCATATTAAATATAAGCCTGGTTGTGTTGTGGCTAATAGAGTATATATATGTCTTGTGTTTATTTACTGTTTTAGTCATTCCCAGCTGAATATCAGGTCCCACCCGCCTCTCACAGCATCTTCCCTATCTGAATCGCTCCCACTGCCCTCTAGTTCTTCACTCTCACTTTCCTCATCCACAAATCTTTCATCCTCGCTCAATTTAATGGGGAAATCGTCGCTTTCTCGGTCCGAATCGCTCTCGCTGCTGGTGGCCATGATTGTAAACAATGTGCGGATGTGAGGAGCTCCACAACCTGTGACGTCACGCACATATCGTCTGCTACTTCCGGTACAGGCAAGGCTTTTTTATCAGCGACCAAAAGTTGCGAACTTTATCGTCGATGTTCTCTACTAAATCCTTTCAGCAAAAATATGGCAATATCGCGAAATGATCAAGTATGACACATAGAATGGACCTGCTATCCCCGTTTAAATAAGAAAATCACATTTCAGAAGGCCTTTAAAGGTGGAAGATACAACTTCCTTCCCATTGACGACGTTAAAATAGAACACATTCTTGAGCCACGGAATTTAGCAAAGGTTACATTTTACGTCCTTGTTTCTGCGGTTTGTCCATAGTGACTGAAGGGATCTGTGCCTGGGCAGGCAGGCAGCCATGGTGCAGTGTTTGGACTCCAATAAAAGGGCATGTCTCCACAGTGCCTTGTGTAAATATTGATATCCCCACAGGGGGAAGCATCCGTTCGTTTAAGCGGGGACCCTCCTGACGACGTGAGGACCTGACCATGTACAGTCATGTGATCACAAGTAAAAGTGTTTACCAATGTTTGGAAGGCTTGACATTTATCCAAAGTGGCCTTTAGTAAAAGTCATAGGCCGGGGCGTGGAGAGGTTTTCTGATGAGGTCTTGCCATGTTTCTGGCTTCTGCGGGCCAGCGAGACAGACGCTGGTGTTTAATAGAGCAATATATCTGTCCCATCAGCTCGCGCTCCAATCACACTGAAAATGAGATCGGGCTTAAACGGAGGACGCTGTGGCCGCCATGGAAGTGATTCCAAGTGCATGTGCTTTGTACGAGGCGGATAGTGGAATAGTTTGGACCTTGTTTTTCTATCTAATCGTCCACAATGACATGTAGAAACATCTTTAAGGGGCCCTATTATGTAAAACCAACTTTTCTAACCTGATGGTACCTACTGTTAGGTATTTGAGATCTGCATAAGTCCATTGCAGATTTATTAAAAAAAAAAAAAATGGTGCTTTTCTTCATACTTTCACCAAACGAGCCGTTTGGAATTTGCCCCAATTGGATTATCCATACGAGTCAGCCATTTTTTATTTATGTGCGAGCGGTGGTACAATACTCCAATAAGATGCCCACGTTGAAACCCAATAAAGAAAATGCTCTGTTGTTGGTTTGCTTTAGCCAGCACAATTCACTACAACAGCTTTCAGCCTCATCCGAAGAAAGAAGATACCGTATTTTTCGGAGTATAAGTCGCTCCGGAGTATAAGTTGCTCCGGAGTATAAGTCGCACCGGAGTATAAGTCGCACTGACCGAAAATGCATAATAAAGAAGGAAAAAAACATATATAAGTCGCACTGGAGTATAAGTCGCATTTTTGGGGGAAATTTATTTGATAAAACCCAACACCAAGAATAGACATTTGAAAGGCAATTTAAAATAAATAAAGAATAGTGAACAACAGGCTGAATAAGTGTACGTTATATGAGGCATAAATAACCAACTGAGAACGTGCCTGGTATGTTAACGTAACATATTATGGTAAGAGTCATTCAAATAACTATAACATATAGAACATGCTATACGTTTACCAAACAATCTGTCACTCCTAATCGCTAAATCCCATGAAATCTTATACGTCTAGTCTCTTACGTGAATGAGCTAAATAATCTTATTTGATATTTTACGGTAATATGTTAATAATTTCACACATAAGTCGCTCCTGAGTATAAGTCGCACCCCCCGGCCAAACTATGAAAAAAACTGTGACTTATAGTCCGAAAAATACGGTACTTACTTTTAACTTTTGCGATTCATGGCAATGTGCCTTCAACTGTTAAGAAGTCGCTTTGAGTGGTGCAAAAAAAAAACACTTTGAAGAGGCCTGCGTCAGTTTAAGAATGGATATTCCGACAAACTGCTTTTCATGGCTCTGTTCCTGCTGTTTATGGCAATGGAGGAGACAATGAAATGGTAAGTACTAGAGATGCGCGGTTTGCGGACACAACCGCGGAGTCCGCGGATTATCCGCGGTTTGGGCGGTTGAAATAAAAAAAAATTAGATTTTATCCGCGGGTCGGGTCGGGCGGTTGAAATAAAAAAAAAAAAGATTTTAAATAGATTCAGGCGGGTGGCAGTTAAACCAATTCGGAAATATATATACATAGTTAAATGTTGTTACCCACATACGAAAAACGAGCAGGCACCTGCAGCATATGCCACAACAGAAGAAGAAAAAAAAAAGAGATGGACACTTTTACGGAGCGGAGAAGGGACGCCTCGCCGGGGTCCGGGACCGAGGCCCCTTCCCCCAAGAGGGCCCCACCGGGTGCCGTAGCTGAGGTGATCCGCGAGAAGGGCCCGACGCACGTCCAGGGTCACCACCGCGCCCACCGCACGACACCCCGCCTCGTCCGCCTTCGCCGCGGCCGGCGTCACGCGCAGCAGGTAAGCAGCTTACCTGCCCGCCACCCCCGTGGCCGGGGGCTCGTAACAGGGGTCACTCCGCGCGCTCCGCCCGCGCAGCTTACCTGCCCGCCACCCCCGTTGCCGGGGGCGCGTAACAGGGGTCACTCCGCGCGCAGTGCGCTCACAAAAGGGGTGGGGCAAGCAGAACTGGCGCTGCGGGATGAACCGAACGCCGGGTTAAGGCGCCCGATGCCGACGCTCATCAGATCCCAGAAAAGGTGTTGGTTGATATAGACAGCAGGACGGTGGCCATGGAAGTCGGAACCCGCTAAGGAGTGTGTAACAACCCACCTGCCGAATCAACTAGCCCTGAAAATGGATGGCGCTGGAGCGTCGGGCCCATACCCGGCCGTCGCCGGCAGCGAGAGCCGCTAGGGCTAGGCCGCGACGAGTAGGATGGGCGCCGCGGTGCGTGCTAAAGCCTCGGGCGCGAGCCCGGGTGCGAGGGACATCGCACCTCCACGCGCTTGGAGGTGCGCTCAGCGCGGCTCCCAGATGATTGCTGCATTGGATCAGTCGCCTTTCTTTAACAGGCAAAAGCTTTATAACCTCACTAATGCCTTGCATCGTCTATATTAGATATATAACAACGGGCGGGTGTGGGCGGGTGCGGTGTTGATTAAATGTTAATTCAGGTGGATGCGGATGGTTGACGACTTTTGTCATGCGGTTGCGGATGAAATAATTGCCTATCCGCGCATCTCTAGTAAGTACCGTATTTTCCGGACTATAAGGCGCACTTAAAATCCTTTCATTTTCTCAAAACTCGACAGTGCGCCCTACAACCCGGTGCGCCTAATGTAAGGAATAATTTTGGTTGTGCTTACTGACCTCGAAGCTATTTTATTTGGTACGTGGTGAAATGATAAGTGTGACCAGTAGATGGCAGTCATACATAAACGATATGTGTAGACTGCAACATGACTCAAGTAAACAACACCAAAATCGTATATGTTCCATTGAAAATATAGAACATTACACACGGCGCTCAAAAATCTATCAAAATGTTTTAGTACGACTTTGGTAAGCTATGAAGCCGCTCCGCTTGATGGATTGTACTGTGCTTCAACATTTGAGTATTATTATGGTGTGTGTATAAGGTAAGACATATTATCTGGCGTTTTGTTTCGCAATATTATGCAAAAGCAACTTTTCTTACCTTCTGGTACCTGCTGATCTGTATTTGGGATCTGCATAAGTCCTGAAAATGTGTGCGCGTTCGCCTTTGTGCAGACACCGCAGTCGATAAGCTTCTTTTTCTCTATCTTCTTGTTATGGGACATTCATCCTCCACTGTTACCGTTTCTAATATAACGCAGTGTACACTTCTTACTTATATCTGTCAGTAAACTCACTATTAAGAGCGCTAAAACATACTGGTGTAGTGAGCTTACATTATTCATCCAAGGAACTTTAGTTATTAGAGAGTTCCGGTCGGACGGTTTTTCACGGGACACATTTCCGGCCTTGCTATTGTTATAATAGTGAGCCACGGATGAGGTGATGTTCCTCTGTTATTGATTTAAGTAAAGTCTGAATGTCATTAAAACAGTTAGCTCCATCTTTTGACACTTCTTCCACTCCCGTCCTTGCACGCTACACCGCTACAAAAAAAGGAGAGAAGACGCTGCCGAAGGTGAGCCACGTAAATAAGACCGGATCCGGAAGCGACTGTCAGAAAGCGACTCGAAGATGATCTGTAAAACATAATCTATGCAACATTTTGACCAAAGAACCACCATTACATGTTATGTAGACCACAAGGAAGTGTTTTACGTTTAGATAAAAATATAATAATATGACTCCTTTAATGCGCCCTATAATCCGGTGTGCCTTTTATATGCTCATCGGCAGTGCGCCTTATAATCCGGTACGCCCTATGGTCTGGAAAATACAGTAATAATAACAGTATGTTAAAAAACCTGTGAATGATAGAATAGTGATGTTAGCTAGGTTAGCCTTCTAATGTAAGAACAGCTATTCCTAAAACTACTTTTAAAACTACTTTTAATTGCATCAGTGCCTACTGTGTTTGACAATGGACGAGTAAGTATTATAATCCGTTTTTACATTAGCGATGTAGCTCGTAGCGTAGTTTACTGTATAGCCTTGAGCCTCCAATGTTTTTAAGGGGTCGAAGCAGTAGTGCAGTAAAAATATTAACATGATATGGCATAGAAAAGCCTTTTATCGTCAACACACACATGTATACGTCCAGGATCCAGCATTTGGAGAGATACATTCTCGGCAGAAGTCTCGCATTAGTGTATAGTACCAGACCTGCAGCCTTGCTTCTGCTTCCTTTTTCACCTTTTGTTGTCTCCTCCTTGTGCCGACAACAAAAGACGGTGAGTCCGCTGGTCTTTCTATGTCATCTGGGGTGTTGTGTTGTGGTGAAAGGTCACTCAAAACAGATGATTGTTGGCGGTCACCCATGTCCATAAGGTCCGATAAAATAAAAGCAAAAATGTGACAGTACTATAGAGAGGTAGAGAGCACTGAGACAGGGGTGTCGATAGTCTGAGACGTGTTTATTGAACACGAGGAAGTGGAGTGTGTAATTAATCCAGATAAGTATGGTGTGACTATGTGTTGTGTTTAACTGAGTGTTACCGGGAGTTGTTGAAAGTGCGTGTTGAGCGAGATGCGGAAGTCCAGGAAGGGCAAGGCAAGCTCGGAGGTCCGTGGGCAAGCGAGAGGTCAAAGGCAAGAGCGAGGCGTCAAGGTCCGTGTCCACGCGTGAGGTCGAGATCCAGGAAGGCAGCAGGGAGTCCAGAGGGGATCCAGGGAGACGAGACACACAACTCGAAGCCAGGAAATGGGGGAACGCTGCGGGATGACGACACAGGACACAAGACGGGAGGAGGGGAAACAGAGAGAGAGCGAATGCACATAGGGAGAGAGCTAGAGACGTGTAGGCTTACAGTACTGAGAGAGGTAGCTACGTTCTGGCACTGGAACGCAGGACGCGCTGGCTTATGAAGGGAGTGGAGTCTTCATCAGCGTCAGGTGTGTTGATTTCATATAGAGAACGCCCGTGGGTGTGTCCAGAGCCAGCGCATAGATGAATGAGAGGCAGCAGGAGCCTGAGCCGTAACAAAAAAAGTTAAAAACAAATACAAAACATGGCTGCCGGGGCGGGGTCGTAGGTTTCCTCAGCGTGAAGGGGCGTGGTGAGGAGGGGTTCATTTGCATCTTAGAACCCCGCCTCTCAAAATAAGTTGTCTTAAAAGGGAGCCAAAATGTGGTTTGAAGATAGGTCTGTAAAACATATTCTATGCAAAATTTTGACTAAAGAACCAGCAATACATGTTATGTAGACCATTAAGAAGTGTTTTCAATGTAGAAAAAGTATAATAATATGACCCCTTTAAAGGCCTACTGAAATGCGATTTTCTTATTTAAACGAGGATAGCAGGTCCATTCTATATGTCATACTTGATCATTTCGTGATATTGCCATATTTTTGCTGAAAGGATTTAGCAGAGAACATCGACGATAAAGTTCGCAACTTTTGGTCGCTGATAAAAAAGCCTTGCCTGTACCGGAAGTAGCAGACGATAAGCGCGTTACGTCACAGGTTGTGGAGCTCCTCACATCTGCACATTGTTTACAATCATGGCCACCAGTAGCGAAAGCGATTCGGACCGAGAAAGCGACGATTTCCCCATTAATTTGAGTGAGGATGAAAGATTTGTGGATGAGGAAAGTGAGAGTGAAGGACTAGAGGGCAGTGGGAGCAATTCAGATAGGGAAGATGCTGTGAGAGGCGGGTGGGACCTGATATTCAGCTGGGAATGACTAAAACAGTAAATAAACACAAGACATATATATACTCTATTAGCCACAACACAACCAGGCTTATATTTAATATGCCACAAATTAATCCCGCATAACAAACACCTCCCCTCTCCCGTCCATACAACCCGCCAATACAACTCAAACACCTGCACAACACACTCAATCCCACAGCCCAAAGTACCGTTCACCTCCCCAAAGTTCATACAGCACATATATTTCCCCAAAGTCCCCAAATTTACATACGTGACATGCACATAGCGGCACGCACGTACGGGCAAGCGATCACATGTTTGGAAGCCGCGTCTGCGTATCTAACTCAAAGTCCTCCTGGTAAGAGTCTCTGTTGTCCCAGTTCTCCACAGGCCAATGGTAAAGCTTGACTGTCATCTTCCGGGAATGTAAACAATGAAACACAGGCTGTGTTATCCGGCACAACAGTCAGGGGGTGCATTCTACGGCGGGGGTGCGTTATCCGGCACAACACCTGCCGCAATACACCGCTTCCCACCTACAGCTTTCTTCTTTGCTGTCTCCATTGTTCATTGAACAAATTGCAAAAGATTCACCAACACAGATGTCCAGAATACTGTGGAATTTTGCGATGAAAACAGACGACTTAATAGCTGGCCACCATGCTGTCCCAAAATGTCCTCTACAATCCGTGACATCACGCGCAGGCGTCATCATACCGAGACGTTTTCAGCAGGATATTTCGCGCAAAATTTAAAATTGCACTTTAGTAAGCTAACCCGGCCGTATTGGCATGTGTTGCAATGTTAAGATTTCATCATTGATATATAAACTATCAGACTGCGTGGTCGGTAGTAGTGGGTTTCAGTAGGCCTTTAAAGTAGGTGTAAATTGTTGAAGAAGTCAAGAAATTAAGAAACTAAAATTCAATTCAATGATGGATGTTTCTTCATGTTCTGAGCTCCTGTTTCCGTGTTGCGTTAAGATCAACAACCCATGTATAAATCGGTCGTCATCCCCGGTTTTAGCTATCGATGCACACGTCTTTCTTTCTCGTATCTGAAAGGACACGTCGAGCCTTTTTGTGGGAGGGTGAGGGGGAAAAGAAAAACAATTATGATAATGCAGCTATTAAGCATATTTTTATGACTGGGAAAAAAAAGATGATGAATATATTTCAAGAGAAATGAGCATGTAATATTCAAGCCTCGGGGCGCTTCCTGCTAAGCGCCAGCATACGGACACTGGGGTTGGTTCGCTTCAGCGCCTTCAGAGCAGCCTGTACCTGCTCAAGACCATTTAACGTTTTGGACAAAAGCGACTGTTTGTCATGCTGCAGTTCTTATGCTGTAATTATAATTGCTGTAATTGTATGTTTGTATTTAATACAGAGTAGCGAATGTGTATGAATAAACTTGTCTCAATAATCCGTATATTGCTTTTGCCTCCTATGGAGTACCACTTTTTCCCCCTTTTTTTATGATTGAGGACAGAAAACTGCCCAGCAAAAAGTTACTCTAAGAAAAACGGATCTCTGTTACTTATTTATTTATTATTATTATTATTTTTATTTTTTTTCTGTTGCTTATTTATTATCGAGTCACACATGTGTTTGAATAATCTTGTCTCATAATTCTGTAGTGCTGATTTTGGTCCCTATTGGGTGACATGTTGTCTTCATTGGCTTATGGGGCAGTTTTGATTGAAGTCTGCCTAGCAACAAGTAACTTGTCTAAGAAAAATTCTCTGTTGCTTATTTACGGTCATATAGAGAAGCAAATGTGTATAGATAAACATGTTTAATAATCCTTCAGCGCTGTTTTTGCTCCATTTTGGGTGCCATTTTTCTTGGGGCCTCCATGGGGCGATTGAGATTGAGGACTATGAAGTCTGCCTAGCAACAAGTAACTCGAAGAAAAATGGTGCGGATCTCTTTTGTTTATTTAACACAGAGCAGCAAATGTGTGTGAATAAACTTGTCTCTCATAATTCTTCAGTTCTGTTGTTTGACATTTTTTAATCATTGGCTTGTAGGGCAATTATGAAGTCTGCCTAGCAACAAGGAACTTGCCGAGGGACATACACTATATTGCCAAAAGTTGTTGGCCACCCATCCAAATGATCAGAATCAGGTGTCCTAATCACTTGGCCCGGCCACAGGTGTAAAAAATCAAGCACTTAGGCTTGGAGACTGTTTCTACAAACATTTGTGAAAGAATGGGCCGCTCTCGGGAGCTCAGTGATTTCCAGCGTGGACCTGTCATAGGATGCTTCCTGTGCAACAAATCCAGTCGTGAAATTTCCTCGCTCCTAAATATTCCAAAGTCAACTGTCGGCTTTATTATAAGAAAATGGAAGAGTTTGGGAACAACAGCAACTCAGCCACCAAGTGGTAGGCCACGTAAACTGACAGAGAGGGGTCAGCGGATGCTGAGGCGCATAGTGCAAAGAGGTCGCCGACTTTCTGCACAGTCAGTTGCTACAGAGCTCCAAACTTCATGTGACCTTCCAATTAGCCCACGTACAGTACGCAGAGAGCTTCATGGAATGGGTTTCCATGGCTGAGCAGCTGCATCTAAGCCATACATCGCCAAGTCCAATGCAAAGCGTCAGATGCAGTGGTGTAAAGCACGTCGCCACTGGACTCTAGAGTTGTGGAGATGTATTCTCTGGAGTGATGAATCACGCTTTTCCATCTGGCAATCTGATGGACGAGTCTGGGCTTGGAGGTTGCCAGGAGAACGGTACATTTCAGACTGCATTGTGCCGAGTGTGAAATTTGGTGGAGGAGGAATTAGGTGTGGCGTTGTTTTTCTGGAGTTGGGCTTGGCCCCTTAGTTCCAGTGAAAGGAACTTTGAATGCTCTAGGATACCAAAATATTTTGGACGATTCCATGCTCCCAACTTTGTGGGAACAGTTTGGAGCGGGCCCCTTCCTCTTTCTAACATGACTGTGCACCAGTGCACAAAGCAAGGTCCATAAAGACATGGATGACAGAGTCTGGTGTGGATGAACTTGACTGGCCTGCACAGAGTCCTGACCTGAACCCGATATAACACCTTTGGGATGAATTAGAACGGAAAGCCATTCCTTCTCGACCAACATCAGTGTGTGACCTCACCAATGCGCTTTTGGAAGAATGGTCGAAAATTCCTATAAACACACTCCGCAACCTTGTGGACAGCCTTCCCAGAAGAGTTGAAGCTGTATTAGCTGCAAAAGGTGGACCGACATCATATTGAACCCTATGGGTTAGGAATGGGATGGCACTTCAAGTTCATATGTGAGTCAAGGCAGGTGGCCAAATAATTTTGGCAATATAGTATATGTCAGTGGTACCCAATCTTTTTGTCATAAAAAAATACAATCATGTGTGCTTACGGACTGTATTCCTGCAGACTGTATTGATCTATATTGATATATAATGTATATATTGTGTTTTTTATGTTGATTTAATAAAAAAAAAAAAATATATATATATATATATATATATATATATATATATATATATAAATTATTATTATTTTTTTTTTTTTTACATTTCTTGTGCGACCCGGTGGTTGGGGACCACTGGTGTATGTCACTGATTTCTGTTGATATAGAGCAGCAAAATTACCTCATGATCCTTTGGTGCTGTTTTTGCTCAATTTTGGGTGCCATTTTTCTTGGGGTTCCCATGATTGAGCACTATTAACTCTGCCTAGCAACAAATAACTCTTAAAAAAAACTTGCGGTGACCTCCGTTGCAGAAAATGTTGCGGAATAAACTTGCCTTTTAGTGCTGTTTTTGTTCACTTTTGTGTACGTTTTTTTTTTTCCTGGGTCTGCCATGTGCCAGTTATGATTGAGCACTATGAAGTCTGCCTAGCAACAAGTGGCGTTTCCAGAAAAACAGCTGATTTGTGGCGCTGCTTCTTCTTTAAAGTTGAAGTTAAAGTACCAATGATTGTCATACACACTAGGTGTGGTGAAATTTGTTCTCTGCATTTTGACTCATCCCCTTTGGTCACCCCCTGGGAGGTGAGGGGAGCAGTGGGCAGCAGCGGTGCCGCGCCCGGGAATCATTTTTGGTGATTTAACCCCCAATTCCAACCCTTGATGCTGAGTGCCAAGCAGGGAGGTAGTGGGTCCCATTTTTATAGTCTTTGGTATGACTCGGCCGGGGTTTGAACTCACAACCTACCGATCTTTTGCAACAATGCTGTGGTTTTCATCCTAAGTATCTGGCGGACCACCTGTTCCCCCCCCCCCCCCATATAAAAATACCACTGGCCATGTCCCAGCTTATCACCATTTACACTCCATTCTTTTTCCCCGTGTTTGTTGGCGTGCCAGCCAGTGAAAAATGTGATTAAACGACGTTGGCTCTAATGTGCGAGCTCGCGAGAGTCAATGAAAAGGAAAAAGTGTGTGGAAATAAATAAATGCAGACACCAAAGGGCTTTTGTACATGACTGTATTTGGCCCGAGCGTGTGCATGTATCAGCTCCTGGCGAGCACGGCGTGTTTTATTTGATGTACTTTCATTGATTGACTGCCATGTAAAGTGGATCCGATCCTCCACGGCAAATAAAACAGTCGCAAATGACCCTTGAAAGTATTTACGCAGCTGCATTAGCCTCTGCAGTTAATTATCATGAAAGCCTCTTGCAGGCTAACGCTAGGTTAGGTTAGCGTGCACCGTCCTGCAGACGACACTTCATCTTGGCGTGATACTTTCTTTCTCTTTGTCTTGCTCTCTCGGGGCGGTATGGCTCAGGTGGCAGAGTGGCCGACGAGTCATCGGAAGATTCCACCCCGCTACCTCCCAACCTTACTCCCCTCAGGCGACTTCCTTAGAGTGTCCTCCAGCAAGATGCTGAGCACCTGGGCACCTTGCACGCCAACCCCCATCCTCGCTCTCTGCAAGCTCCAATGTGAAAGTAAAACAATGCATTTCTTTGGATCGCTTACAACAGTACTTTAAAATAGAATAAAACGATTATTTTTGATACCTTCAATCTTAATGTCAATCCGCTGTATGGATCCATAATAAGTGCAAATATAAGGACCTATTAATTACTTTTCAATTGTATACTCTTTATTAGCTCTAAATTAGTTGAAGGGGAGAATATGGTCTAAGCCACAGGTGTCAAACTCAAGGGCCGGGGTCCAGAGCTGATTCAAAATCGATTTTTTTTCGATTCAACACGATTCTCCATTAAAAAACGATTTTTTTTTCCCGATTCAAAAGGATTCTCTATTCATTCAATACATAGGATTTCAGCAGGATTTACCCCAGTCTGCTGACATGCTAGCAGAGTAGTAGATTTTTGTAAGAAGCTTTTATAATTGTAAAGGACAATGTTTTATCAACTGATTGCAATAATGTAAATTTGTTTTAACTATTAAATGAACCAAAAATATGACTTATTTTATCTTTGTGAAAATATTGGACAAAGTGTGTTGTCAAGCTTATGAGATGTGATGCAAGTGTAAAACACTGTGACATTATTGTTCTTTTTTTTTTTTATATATATATATATAAATGTCTAATGTTAATGTCAATGAGGGATTTTTAATCACTGCTATGTTGAAATTGTAACTAATATTGATACTGTTGTTGATATTATTCATTTTTGTTTCACTACTTTCGGTTTGTTCTGTGTCGTGTTTGTGTCTCCTCTCAATTGCTCTGTTTATTGCAGTTCTGAGTGCTGCTGGACCGGGTTTGGTTTTGGAATTGGATTGCATTGTTATGGTATTGCTGTGTATTGTTTTGTTGGATTGATTAATAAAAAATTTTTTTAGAAAATGTAATTTTCATTTAAAAAAAAAAAAAAAATCGATTCTGAATCGCACAACGTGAGAATCGCGATTCGAATTTGAATCAATTTTTTCCCACACCCCTACTATGTAATATAGTACAGTAAAGTACTTGTAAATGAGACCCAGAAGTATAAATAAATGAATGTTTTAAAAAAAAAAACACATTTATGAACACATTCGAACATACGCAAAAATGTATATTTTTCAATCAATCAATGTTTATAGAGCCCTAAAAGTGTCTCAAAGGGCTGCACAAGCCACAACGACATCCTCGGTACAGAGCCCACATAAGGGCAAGGAAAAACTCACCCCAGTGGGACGTCGATGTGAATGACTATGAGAAACCTTAGAGAGGACCGCATATGTGGGTAACCCCCCCCTCTAGGGGAGACCGAATGCAATGGATGTCGAGTGGGTCTGACATAATATTGTGAGAGTCCAGTCCATAGTGGATCCAACATAATAGTAAGAGTCCAGTCCATAGTGGGGCCAGCAGGAAACCATCCCGAGAGGAGACGGGTCAGGTTTTTGAGTGCCGGTTTCGATTAAAATGGGAAAGGAAGGAATAAACCAGGAAATTTTAGTGTAAATATGATTTGTTGACTCAGATCAAATTGTTAATCCAAAAGGTTTTGAGTAGAGATGTCCGATAATATCGGCCGATAAATGCTTTAAAATGCAATATCAGAAATTATCGGTATTGTTTTTTAATTTTTTAATTTTTAATTTTTTTATTAAATCAACATAAAAAACACAAGATACACTTACAATTAGTGCACCAACCCAAAAAACCTCCCTCCCCCATTTACACTCATTCACACGCATTCACACAAAAGGGTTGTTTCTTTCTGTTATTAATATTCTGGTTCCTACATTATATATCAATATATATCAATACAGTCTGCAAGGGATACAGTCCGTAAGCACACATGATTGTGCGTGCTGCTGGTCCACTAATAGTACTAACCTTTAACAGTTAATTTTACTCATTTTCATTAATTACTCAGTTTCTATGTAACTGTTTTTATATTGTTTTACTTTCTTTTTTATTCAAGAAAATGTTTTTAATTTATTTATCTTATTTTATTTTATTAATTTTTTAAAAAGGACCTTATCTTCACCATACCTGGTTGTCCAAATTAGGCATAATAATGTGTTAATTCCACGACTGTATGTATCGGTATCGGTTTATATCGGTATCGGTTGATATCAGTATCGGTAATTAAGAGTTGGACAATATCGGAATATCGGATATCGGCAAAGAAGCCATTATCGGACATCCCTAGTTTTGAGTGCATTTTGCAGAGGTTTAGTGTGTTTGTTTGAGTTTGATTACTCAACAACTGCTGTATGAATGTTGATCTGAACAAAAGGTCAGATTAAAGAAGCATTTGATAACATTTTGGAAATGGTCCGGTATGTAGAATTTGCTTCTGTAGCATGATGATATTGACTATGACGGAGATCTGTGCTATCGAGTGCTATAGACATTTGACATATTCCGTGTCTGGTCAGCAGATTGTCCATTAAGAAGCATCATCTTGCTGCTTCTAATTCATCTTTATGAACTACATCAGGCAGAAGTAGCTATTTCTAAAACTGGAAATAGACCTAGACTCCCAAACTGACCATGACACAATTTAGTAGGAACTAGGTTTGCAAAAGGCTTTAGACCGCCAGTTTCAAACTTAAGACCCAGGGGCCAAATTTGGCCTGCCACATCATGTTATGTGGCACGCAACGTTGTTCAATGTGTTCCGCCACGCCATGTTATTTAAAGTGGCCTGCCACGCCATTCAAGAGGGTTTGCCATATTTTTTAAAGTGGTTTTTTATGTCATTCAACGTGGTCTCCCATATCTTTTATGTGATTTGCCACATCATTTAATGTGTTTTTTCCCATCTTTTACCTCGGTCTTCCACATCATTCAATGTGGTCTGCAACGTCATTTAATGTGGTCTTCCACATCTTTTATTGTGGTCTTCCACATCTTTTATTGTGGTCTTCCACATCGTTTAATGTGATCTAACACATTATTTCACAAGGTCTCCCACATTATTCAACGTGGTTAGCCACGTCATTCAACGTGGTCTGCAACGTCATTTAATGTGGACTTCCACATCTTTTATTGTGGTCTTCCACATCGATTAATGTGATCTGACACATTATTTTACGCGGTTTGTCACATAATTTAACGTGGTATTGAATGTCATTTAATGTGGTCCGCCACATCATTCAATATGGTCTCCCACATCATTTAACTTGGCCCACCACGTCATTCAATGTGGTCTTCCACATTTTTTATTGTGGTCTTCCACGTTGTTTAACGTGGAAGACCACATCATTCAACGTTGTTTGCCACGTCATTTAATGTGGTCTCCTATGTCATTTATTGTGGTCTCCCACATCATTCAACGTTGTTTGCCACGTCATTTAATGTGGTCTCCTATGTCATTTATTGTGGTCCGCCACATCCTTTATTGTGGTCTGCTATGTCATTTAAAGTGGTCTCCCACATCCTTTAACTTGGCCCGCCACATCATTCAATGTGGTCCGCCACATCATTTAACGTGGTCTTCCATATCTTTTATTGTGGTCTTCCACATCGTTTAATGTGATCTGACACATTTTTTTTTTACGCTGGTTTCCACATCATTTAATGTGGTCTCTTACATCATTTATTGTGGTCTCCCACATCCTTTAACTTGGCCCGCCACATCATTTAATGTGGTCTCTTACGTCATTCAATGTGGTCCGCCACATCATTTAATGTGATCTTCCACATCTTTTAACGTGGTCTTCCACATTGTTTAACGTGGTCTTCCACATCATTCAACGCTGTGCCGCATCATTTCATGCGGTCTACTATGTAAATTATTGTGGTCCGCCGCATCGTTTATTGTGGTCTGCTATGTCATTTAATGTGGTCTCCCACATCATTTAACTTGGCCCGCCACATCATTCAATGTGATATGCCACATCATTTAATTAAGTCTTCCACATCTTTTATTGTGGTCTTCCACTTCGTTTAATGTGATCTGACACATTATTTTATACGGGTTGCCACATCATTTAATGTGGTCTCTTACGTCATTTAATGTGGTCCGCCACATCATTTAATGTGATCTTCCACATCTTTTAATGTGGTCTTCCACATTGTTTAACGTGGTCTTCCACATCATTCAACATTGTTTGCCACATCATTTCACGCGGTCTACTATGTCAATTATTGTGGTCCGCCGCATCGTTTATTGTGGTCTGCTATGTCATTTAATGTGGTCTCCCACATCATTTAACTTGGCCCGCCATGTCATTCAATGTGATCTGCCACATCATTTAATTAAGTCTTCCACATCTTTTATTGTGGTCTTCCACATCTTTTATTGTGGTCTTCCACATCGTTTAATGTGATCTGACACATTATTGTATGTGGTCTCTCACATCATTCAACATGGTTTGCCACATCATGTAATGTGGTCTCCTATGTCATTTATTGTGGTCGGCCACATCATTTATTGTGGTCTGCCATGTCATTTAATGTGGTCTCCCACATCATTTAACTTGGCCCGCCACGTCATTCAATGTGATCTGCCACATTATTTAATCAAGGCTTCCACATCTTTTATTGTGGTCTTCCACATATTTTATTGTGGTCTTCCTCATCGTTGAATGTGATCTGACACATTATTTTACGTGGTCTCTCACATCATTCAACATGGTTTATTGTGGTCTCCGATGTCATTTATTGTGGTCCGCCACATCATTTATTGTGGTCTGCAATGTAATTTAATGTGGTCTTCCGCATCCTTTAACGTGGTCTTCAATGTTGTCTTCCTCATTATTTAATGTGGTTTTCCACATCATTTAAGTGGCCTGTCGCTTCATTCAACGTGGTCCATCATATAATTTAGCGTGGTCTACCACATCATTTAATGTGGTTCGCCACATCTTTTAAAGTGTTTCACCACATCATTCAATGTGGCCCTTTAAGTCATCCGATGTGGTCTTTCACATCATCTGATGTGGTTTGCCACATCATTTAATGTGGTCTCCTATGTCATTTATTGTGGTCCGTCACATCATTTATTGTGGTTTGCCATATAATTATTGTGGTCTGCTTTGCCATTTAATGTGGTCGCCCACATCATTTAACTTGGCCCACCATGTCATTCAATGTGATCTGCCACATTATTTAATGAGGTTTGCCACATCATTTAATTAAGTCTTCCACATCTTTTATTGTGGTTTTCCACATTGTTTAATGTGATCTGGCACATTATTTTATGTGGTCTCTCACATCATTCAACATGTTTTGCCACATCATTTAACATGGTCTCCTATGTCATTTATTGTGGTGTCCGCCACATCATTTATTGTGGTCTGCAATGTCATTTAACCTGGTCTTCCACATCCTTTAACTTGGTCTTCAATGTGGTCTTCCTCATTATTTAATGTGGTCTTCCACATCATTTAATGTGATCTTCCACATCTTTTAATGTGGTCTTCCACATTGTTTAACGTGGTCTTCCACATCATTCAACATTGTTTGCCACATCATTTCACGCGGTCTACTATGTCAATTATTGTGGTCCGCCGCATCGTTTATTGTGGTCTGCTATGTCATTTAATGTGGTCTCCCACATCATTTAACTTGGCCCGCCATGTCATTCAATGTGATCTGCCACATCATTTAATTAAGTCTTCCACATCTTTTATTGTGGTCTTCCACATCTTTTATTGTGGTCTTCCACATCGTTTAATGTGATCTGACACATTATTGTATGTGGTCTCTCACATCATTCAACATGGTTTGCCACATCATGTAATGTGGTCTCCTATGTCATTTATTGTGGTCGGCCACATCATTTATTGTGGTCTGCCATGTCATTTAATGTGGTCTCCCACATCATTTAACTTGGCCCGCCACATCATTCAATGTGATCTGCCACATTATTTAATTAAGGCTTCCACATCTTTTATTGTGGTCTTCCACATATTTTATTGTGGTCTTCCTCATCGTTGAATGTGATCTGACACATTATTTTACGTGGTCTCTCACATCATTCAACATGGTTTAATGTGGTCTCCGATGTCATTTATTGTGGTCCGCCACATCATTTATTGTGGTCTGCAATGTAATTTAATGTGGTCTTCCGCATCCTTTAACGTGGTCTTCAATGTTGTCTTCCTCATTATTTAATGTGGTTTTCCACATCATTTAATGTGGTTCGCCACATCTTTTAAAGTGTTTCACCACATCATTCATTGTGGCCCTTTAAGTCATCCGATGTGGTCTTTCACATCATCTGATGTGGTTTGCCACATCATTTAATGTGGTCTCCTATGTCATTTATTGTGGTCCGTCACATCATTTATTGTGGTTTGCCATATAATTTATTGTGGTCTGCTTTGCCATTTAATGTGGTCGCCCACATCATTTAACTTGGCCCACCATGTCATTCAATGTGATCTGCCACATTATTTAATGTGGTTTGCCACATCATTTAATTAAGTCTTCCACATCTTTTATTGTGGTTTTCCACATTGTTTAATGTGATCTGGCACATTATTTTATGTGGTCTCTCACATCATTCAACATGTTTTGCCACATCATTTAACATGGTCTCCTATGTCATTTATTGTGGTGTCCGCCACATCATTTATTGTGGTCTGCAATGTCATTTAACCTGGTCTTCCACATCCTTTAACTTGGTCTTCAATGTGGTCTTTCTCATTATTTAATGTGGTCTTCCACATCATTTTAGGTGGTCCACCACATCATTTAATGTGGCCTGTTGCTTCATTCAACACGGTCCATCATATAATTTAGCGTGGTCTACCACATCATTTAATGTGGTTCGCCACATCTTTTAAAGTGATTCACCACATCATTCAATGTGGCCCTTTAAGTCATCCGATGTGGTCTGCCACATAATTAAAAATGGCCCTCTGAGGTCAGCCATAATTGCAATGTGGCCCTCAATAAAGTCTAAAGTTTAGACTTTAGAACCTCCTCTCCAAACAAATGGGCGCAGAGGACTTGAAGCGAGAGCAGCGTCTTCAAGCTCTATTTGCCCCTGAAGAACCACCACACATCAAACCAGAGAAGCCACCAAGACAAATCCTTGAACCTGTGACTGAAGCGGCACTTTCCTTCTCAGGGACACAACGCAAAGCCTGCTGAAGTAGGAAAAAAAACAAAAAAACATGAGGGTTCTTTTTTTACACTAGCTACCAACATTGCTGTGATCCAGAGGGATTACAGAGCTCTCCAACAGCAGAAGTAGTTCAAACAATGAAAAACCTTATTAAACAGCAACATGAGCGGGTCTACGGGACGGGCAGACTTCTGATGTGTACACAATCCTTCCTTCCAGTCGTGAATATATTTAGTCCGAGCCAGGAAGACGAGAGAATCTCTTCTTGACTCCCGATCTTCGGTGGATGTGTGGTGCCAAATCCAATAAGCGCCGCAGATTGTAGCCCAATCCCGCTCTGAATCATCCCCATAGTCTTTGCATAGCCTTAGCCCCTTGGCGTCATTTACCACTGTCACACCATGAACTCATCGTCTCCATTCAAAATAAATAGGCTCGCTTCCAAGAACAGAGTATCTTTCTCTTCCTCGCTAACTTAAGTCATGGCTGTGTCAAAGTCATTTGAAGCGGAGAGAATGGAATGAAATTCAGCCTGAAACGAGGGAGTTTCATTTTGTCTGGAATCGGCATGAATTCTACAAGCACTTTATGCAGTCATCAAGCATATTTAACTTTAAAACGGATTCTGGCTAGGGATGTTTCCATCAAGGTTTTGTGATGCCGATTCCGATCATCCATGAGTGAGATCTGCCGATCACATATATTAACTGTAGATGTTTCAATCTATTTATGGTGAGTGCTATGGACAGTTTAACAATTTCAACACAACATTTAAGCTATATCCTTATTTTTCTTTATTACATACAATTGTTAGAGCAAAACAAAGTCAATATTACACAAAAACTAAACATAAGCAAAAAGTACTAATTTATTACTCATTAAAATCCTTTGGGTTTTGCCCTCAGAGTCCTCCTGTGTCCAAGAAATTGTTCCCCAAGTTTGTTAACATTACTGAAAAACGGTAACACTTTAATATGGGGAACACATTTACCTTTAATTAGTTGCTTATTAACATGCAAATTAGTAAAATATTGGCTCTTAATTAGTCATTATTAAGTACTTATTAATGCCTTATTCTGCATGGCCTTATTATACAACTAACCCTAACCCTAACCCTCTAACCCTAACGCTCTAACCCTAACCCTAACCCTCTAACCCTAACCCTAACCCTAACCAAATAACTCTAAATTAAGTCTTTGTTACTTAGAATATGTTCCCCATACTAAAGTGTTACCCAAAAAACAATAAAAACGAATGTATCCATCCATCCATCCATTTACTACCGCTTATTCCCTTTGGGGTCGAATTTAGAGAAAATACAAATATTGATCTGGTCCCTCTGGCTGATACTACCCTTGATAATGACACCACCAATTTATGGATCAATCCGATCCTCCTCTTACGTGTTGTGAACTGACTGTGACAGTGCTGACACAACAACAGTTGTTGTTATATTATCATCCCTCTAGACCAGGCCTGGGCAAATATTTAGACTCGGTGGAGGGGCCACTTTGAAAGAAAATAATGCGTCTGGGGGTTGGTGTGTGCTAGTGTTGTCCCGATACCAATATTTTGGTACCGGTACCGAAATGTATTTCAATACTTTTCGGTACTT
>NC_084554.2:37342500-37430000 GCF_033978685.3 Nerophis lumbriciformis | reverse complement strand
TTCTCACCCTATCTCTAAGGGAGAGCCCCGCCACTCGGCGGAGGAAACTCATTTCGGCCGCTTGTACCCGTGATCTTGTCCTTTTGGTCATGACCCAAAGCTCATGACCATAGGTGAGGATGGGAACGTAGATCGACCGGTAAATCGAGAGCTTTGCCTTCCGGCTCAGCTCCTTCTTCACTACAACGGATCGATACAGTGTCCGCATTACTGAAGACGCCGCACCGATCCGCCTGTCGATCTCACGATCCACTCTTCCCCCACTCGTGAACAAGACTCCGAGGTACTTGAACTCCTCCACTTGGGGCAAGATCTCCTCTCCAACCCGGAGATGGCACTCCACCCTTTTCCGGGAGAGAACCATGGACTCGGACTTGTAGGTGCTGATTCCCATCCCAGTCGCTTCACACTCGGCTGCGAACCGATCCAGTGAGAGCTGAAGATCTTGGCCGGAGGAAGCCATCAGGACCACATCATCTGCAAATAGCAGAGACCTAATCCTGCAGCCACCAAACCAGATACCCTCAACGCCCTGACTGCGCCTAGAAATTCTGTCCATAAAGGTTATGAACAGAATCGGTGACAAAGGGCAGCCTTGGCGGAGTCCAACCCTCACTGGAAACGTGTCCGACTTACTGCCGGCAATGCGGACCAAGCTCTGACACTGATTATACAGGGAGCGAACTGCCACAATAAGACAGTCCGTTACCCCATACTCTCTGAGCACTCCCCACAGGACTTCCCGGGGTACACGGTCGAATGCCTTCTCCAAGTCCACAAAGCACATGTAGACTGGTTGGGCAAACTCCCATGCACCCTCAAGGACCCTGCCGAGAGTATAGAGCTGGTCCACAGTTCCACGACCAGGACGAAAACCACACTGTTCCTCCTGAATCCGAGGTTCGACTATCCGGCGTAGCCTCCTCTCCAGTACACCTGAATAGACCTTATCGGGAAGGCTGAGGAGTGTGATCCCACGATAGTTGGAACACACCCTCCGGTTCCCCTTCTTAAAGAGAGGAACCACCACCCCGGTCTGCCAATCCGGAGGTACCGCCCCCGATGTCCACGCGATGTTGCAGAGTCTTGTCAACCAAGACAGCCCCACAACATCCAGAGCCTTAAGGAACTCCGGGCGGATCTCATCCACCCCCGGGGCCTTGCCACCGAGGAGCTTTTTAACTACCTCGGCAACCTCAGCCCCAGAAATAGGAGAGCCCACCTCAGATTCCACAGGCCCTGCTTCCTCATAGGAAGACGTGCTGGTAGGATTGAGGAGGTCTTCGAAGTATTCTCTCCACCGATCCACAACATCCGCAGTCAGCAGAGCACCATCCCCATCATACACGGTGTTGACACTGCCCTGCTTCCCCTTCCTGAGGCGGCGGATGGTGGTCCAGAATTGCTTCGAAGCCATCCGGAAGTCGTGTTCCATGGCTTCCCCGAACTCCTCCCATGTCCGAGTTTAGGCCTCTGCGACCGCTGAAGTCGCAGACCGCTTGGCCTGTCGGTACCTGTCCGCTGCCTCAGGAGTCCTATGAGCCAAAAGAACCCGATAGGACTCCTTCTTCAGCTTGACGGCATCCCTCACCACCGGTGTCCACCAACGGGTTCTAGGATTACCGCCACGACAAGCACCAACTACCTTGCGGCCACAGCTCCAATCAGCCGCCTCGACAATAGAGGCGCGGAACATGGTCCATTCAGACTCAATGTCCAGCACCTCCCTCGTGACATGTTCAAAGTCGTTCCGGAGGTGGGAATTGAAACTCCCTCTGACAGGAGACTCTGCCAGACGTTCCCAGCAAACCCTCACAATGCGTTTGGGCCTGCCAGGTCTGTCCGGCATCCTCCCCCACCATCGCAGCCAACTCACCACCAGGTGGTGATTGGTAGAAAGCTCCGCCCCTCTCTTCACCCGAGTGTCCAAAACATGAGGCCGCAAATCCGATGACACAACTACAAAGTCGATCATGGAACTGCGGCCTAGGGTGTCCTGGTGCCAAGTGCACATATGGACACCCTTATGTTTGAACATGGTGTTCGTTATGGACAATCTGTGTCGGGCACAAAAGTCCAATAACAAAACACCGCTCGGGTTCAGATCCGGGCAGCCATTCTTTCCAATCACGCCTCTCCAGGTTTCACTGTCGTTGCCAACATGAGCATTGAAGTCCCCCAGTAGCACGAGGGAATCACCCGGGGGAGCACTCTCAAGTACTCCCTCGAGTGAATCCAAAAAGGGTGGGTACTCTGAACTGCAGTTTGGCGCGTATGCGCAAACCACAGTCAGGACCCGTTCCCCCACCCGAAGGCGGAGGGAAACTACCCTCTCGTCCACCGGGTTGAACTCCAACGTGCAGGCTCTGAGCCGGGGGGAAACAAGAATTGCCACCCCAGCCCGTCGCCTCTCACTGCCGGCAACGCCAGAGTGGAAGAGAGTCGAGCCCCTCTCGAGGGAACTGGTTCCAGAGCCCTTGCTGTGCGTCGAAGTGAGTCCGACTATATCTAGCCGGAACTTCTCCACTTCGCGCACTAGCTCAGGCTCCTTCCCCCCCAGCGAGGTGACGTTCCACGTCCCAAGAGCTAGCTTCTGTAGCCGAGGATCGGACCGCCAAGTGCCCTGCCTTCGGCTGCCGCCCAGCTCACATCGCACCCGACCTCTATGACCCCTGCTATGGGTGGTGAGCCCATTGGAGGGGGGACCCACGTTGCCTCTTCGGGCTGTGCCCGGCCGGGCCCCATGGGAACATGCCCGGCCACCATGCGCTCGCCATCGTGCCCCACCTCCGGGCCTGGCTCCAGAGGGGGGCCCCGGTGACCCGCGTCCGGGCGAGGGAAATCTGGGTCCTTGTTTTTCAGTCAACAAAAGTTCAAGTTAAATGTACTCACTGCATTTGACCCCTCCCCTTGTTCCACCCCCTGGGAGGTGAGGGGAGCAGTGAGCAGCAGCAGTGGCCACGCTCGGGAATCATTTTGGTGATTTAACCCCCAATTCCAACCCTTGATGCTGAGTTGCCAAGCAGGGAGGTAATGGGTCCCATTTTTATAGTCTTTGGTATGACTCGGCCGGACACTCTAACCACAAGGCCACTGAGCAGCTGGATGTAGCATGGTAGCTAACAAGCTATTGGAAAAAACTTTTTATTTTATTTTTTTGTTTTACTTTTGTCAAAAATCGGGCCTTGGCAGAGGCCGGCTAAGTAAATTTCTGTATATTTTTAGGCAATAACTGGTTATTGGGGTTAATTTAACAGAGCCGTCAACAAAAAAGATCCATAAAAAAACATAAAATAAAGGTTAGAAATTAATTTGTGTTAGTTTAAAGCTTAGTACTTAGTACTAGAGCTGGCTGATATGGCTGAAAACTGTATCACAATATAATGAAAGTTTTTTATTTTGGTCGATATCAATAATTATAGATTTTTTTTTATGACCTATGGAAAATATGTACCCGGAGAAAATTTTAATAAATGTATACATTATTATTTCAAATTACTATTTATTTTTTTACACGTTTTCCTTCATTTAGGTTTGTAAGACTGAAAATATAAACATAAAATAAATGTGTATAGTTGTCACACTCACAATAAACTATAAATATTTACACATATAGAAATGACACAACATTAACATAATAAACATTGCACACACTGTCTGTGACTTATCACAGCTGTTGCCCTATACTGGTCAAATTTAGCGCTATATATAAGTGCTATGTGTAATACGAGTTTGATCGTTATTCTCAGACAAACAACAAGACCACAAATACGAAAGACATCACAAAGTCAGCAATTTCAAAACAAAACAAACTAAATATATTTATGCACAAATTATATGTACTTACAAATGTTTGACCAAGCTTACACGCTGGGATGTCCATTGTTGCTGCTTGTCTGGATCAATGTGTCCGCATACTTGCCAACCCTCCCGATTTTCCCGGGAGACTCCCGAATTTCAGTGCCCCTCCCGAAAATCTCCCGGGGCAACCATTCTCCCGAATTTATCCCAATTTCCACCAGGACCTCAATATTGGGGGCGTGCCTTAAAGGCACTGCCTTTAGCGTCCTCTACAACCTGTCGTCACATCCACTTTTCCTCCATACAAACAGCGTGCCGGCCCAGTCACAAAATATATGCGGATTTTACACACACATGAGTGAATGCAAGGCATACTTGATCAACAGCCATACAGGTCACACTGAGGGTGGCCGTATAAGCAACTTTAACACTGTTACAAATATGCGCCACACTGTGAACCCACACCAAACAAGAATGACAAACACATTTCGGGAGAACATCCGCACCGTAACACAACATAAACACAACAGTTAAATACCCAGAACCCCTTGCAGCACTAACTCTTCCGGAACGCTACAATATACACCCCCCACTACCACCAAACCCTGCCCCCCTACCCCGCCCACCTCAAGAGCATGTCCCAAATTCCAAGCTGCTGTTTTGAGGCAAGTTAAAAAAAATAATGCACTTTGTGACTTCAATAATAAATATGGCATAACTGGAGTTGAAGTTGTTCTTTTATTTTGGAAAACCTTGTTTTTGATTGATTGAGTGAAACTTGTATTATTAGATTGCACAGTACAGTACATATTCCGTACAATTGACCACTAAATGGTAACACCCCAATATGTTTTTCAAGTCGGGGTCCACGTTAATCAATTCATGGTAAAGTTACATTCTTTAATGCATCCAGCGGGGCATCACAACAAAATTAGGCATAATAATGTGTTAATTCCACGACTGTATATATCGGTATCGGTTGATATCGGAATCGGTAATTATGGACAATATCGGAATATCAGATATCGGCAAAAAAGTGATTATCGGACATCTCTAATTTCAACTCATTCAGACCATTCAAGTTTTTTTTTACCATTTTCAAAAAAATGTCTGCTTTTCCCAAAATTCCCCAATTTTTTGGCAAATTCCCATTGAAATCAATGGGACATTCTTCAAATTTCCACAACTCCCACATTTTTCATCTGATTCAAACCGTTCCAACTGTTCTACTTCAACAATTATAAAATAAAAATCCAGGATTTCAGTTCAACGTCAGCATTGGAGCATTCACATGCAACTCCTTCAGGAATTGCCTCATCTAGTTGTAAATAAAGTAATGCAGACGGTTTTAAAAATTGGCTGACCGCAGCGAGCCACCTCACAGAGCTCTGACCAGCTCCTTTATTATAGGGCACTTGTATTCCAGTTTTGCACACATTTCCATTAATTTAATAAATGTGGGAATTAATTTAACTGTTTCTTATTACAAATGCACAATTTTTTTAAGTTACAAGTAAAAAAAACACCTTACTTGGTGAAACGAAAAGATATGTAAAATTGTATCAATATACATAAATTAAAGATGCATCAATAATCTAATCGTAGCTCCTGAATCGTAATCGTAATCAAATCGTGAGGTGCCCAAAGATTACCACTTGTGGGGTCGGCAACCCAAAACGTTGAAAGAGCCATATTGGACCAAAAATACAAAAAATAAATCTGTCTGGAGCCGCAAAAAATTAAAAGCCTTATATAAGTCTTATAATGAAGGCAACACATGACGTAAGTGTCTATATTAGCTAAATTAGCCTACTATCAAAATGACTATGTGTCGCAGGCTGAAGCAAATATTCGTTGACAGAAATGTTGAAATGTAATATTTATTCTACACATTAGAAAAAATGAGTAAATCAGAGGCTACTCAGAAGGTGAGATAACTCCTGAAAGTTACTGGCTTAGAATGGACAAAAGGTATAGATGTGTGTGTCCAAGTTAAAGGAAACTGCAGGCTGTCTTGTTTTAATGGATTTATTACAATCTTTGGCAAGCTCGGAAACGTTTGCTGTGGTCTGGAACAACATGGCACACAAACAACTATCAGAAATGCAGCCAATATTACATACAGATAAATGTGTCATGAGACATGCAAAACTAAATTATATACAAAGATGATAACTTTAAAGGATATTAAATGAGCTCAAATATACCTACAAATGAGGCATAATGATGCAATATGTACATAGAGCTAGCCTAAATAGCATGTTAGCATTGATTAGCTTGCAGTCATGCACTGACCAAATATGCCTGATTAGCACTCCAACATGTCAATAACATCAACAAAGCGCACTTTTGTGCATTCACGCACAGCATAAAACGTTTGGTGGACAACATGAGACAAAGAAGGAGTGGAGGATTGTACACAAACTGTTGCATCACAGTCCACACTATGGTGAGTTCAAGAACCGCCAAAATTAGTAGGTCAAAACGATGCTCACCAAATAGTCTCATCAGTGAAGCATACACACAAACATATCAAACAGTGGGCTTTCTAACAATTAGCAAGGTTTGTGTCATGTTTGTCCTCAAACAAAAAACATACTAAAACAACACAATTTTTTTTCGCCCAATTTTTTCCATTTTCAATCTTTTTTTAAAAATGCTCTAGGGAGCCACTAGGGCGGCACTAAAGAGCCCCGAGCTATGAGATATGTTTTCATTTGAAATATGCACCTCTTTAAATTTAAACAGACACATTGGGTTAGGGTTGTACGGTATGACTGGTATTAGTATAGAACCGCAATATTAATTAAACATTTTCGGTACTATATCGCCTCTGAAACTTACCGGTGGTATCATCCAAAACTAATGTAAAGTATCAAACAACAGAAGAATAAGTGACATTTTAACAGAAGTGTAGACAGAACATGTTAAAAGAGAAAGTAAGCAGATATTAACAGTAAATGAACAAGTAGATTAATAATGCATTTATTACCACTTGTCCTTAATAATGTTGACAAAATAATAGAATGGAAAATGACACAATATGTTACTGCATATGTCAGCAGACTAATTAGGAGCCTTTGTTTGCTTACTTACTACTAAAAGACAAGTTGTCTTGTATGTTCACTATTTTATTTAAGGTCTTAACTGCAATGAGAAACATATCTTTAATGTACACTAAGATTTTTTGTTAGAATAAAGCCAATAATGCAATTTTTTTGTGGTTCCCTTTATTTAGAAAAGTACCGAAAAGTATCGAAATAATTTTAGTACCGTATTTTTCGGAGTATAAGACGCTCCGGAGTATAAGTCGCACCAGCCGAAAATGCATAATAAAGAAGGAAAAAAACATATACAAGTCGCACTGGAGTATAAGTCGCATTTTTTGGGGAAATTTATTTGATAAAACCCAACACCAAGAATAGACATTTGAAAGGCAATTTAAAATAAATAAAGAATAGTGAACAACAGGCTGAATAAGTGTACGTTATATGAGGCATAAATAACCAACTGAGAACGTGCCTGGTATGTTAACGTAACATATTATGGTAAAAGTCATTCAAATAACTATAACATATAGAACATGCTATACGTTTACCAAACAATCTGTCACTCCTAATCGCTAAATCCCATGAAATCTTATACGTCTAGTCTCTTACGTGAATGAGCTAAATAATATTATTTGATATTTTACGGCAATGTGTTAATAATTTCACACATAAGTCGCTCCTGAGTATAAGTCGCACCCCCGGGCCAAACTATGAAAAAAAACTGCGACTTATAGTCCGAAAAATACGGTACACTACATTGGGTATATTCACCCAACCAACGGTATCAGATCGGTATCGCCCACACCATCCTGAATTCTACTCACTTTGAGACACTTGCAATTAAGGGCTATATAAATAAAATGTGATCGATTGATTGATTGGAAAGAAAAGAAGTGGTATGGCACATCACTAATATTCGCATCTCCTGTTTATGGTTTGTAAGTCGAAAAGTGTGCAAATCGAGGTACCTTTCTGCAAAACGGACAACAAAAAATGGCTTTCTATGTCAACCATAGCTAGAATGACATCCACTGTTCCTAGCAGTGCTTTATTTACTCAGTGGCCTAGTGGTTAGAGTGTCCGCCCTGAGATCGGTAGGTTGTGAGTTCAAACCCCGGCCGAGTCATACCAAAGACTATAAAAATGGGACCCATTACCTCCCTGCTTGGCACTCAGCATCAAGGGTTGGATTTGGGGGTTAAATCACCAAAAATGATTCCCGGGCGCGGCCACCGCTGCTGCTCACTGCTCCCCTCACCTCCCAGGGGGTGACCAAGGGGATGGGTCAAATGCAGAGGACAGATTTCACCACACCTAATGTGTGTGTGACAATCATTGGTACTTTAACTTTAACTTTATTTGTTGACTTGACCATGAAAGTTGTATTTTTAGTTCCACTCTCACCCGTCCCCGTGTGACCCATAGGGCTGATTACGGTGGAGACCAAGCTCTGCCAGGAAACTCCCTCCCCAGCAGAAAAGGCTTGGTCGTTTAATTATCACGACTCTAATTACTGTTATGAGTGCTGCGTGACCCCATACCATCTCATTGACCCCCGAGCCATCTGCACGGGTGAAAAAGTGCCGCCGATTGTCTGTCAGCGCCGCAGAAACAGCCAGAAGAATTGGACTGGATGAACAGCTTCACAGAGAGGAGGGCTGATATAATTAGGTGCGATATAAAGGTATGATGGATGGCGCTACATGAAGGGGGAGAAAACTTGCTCATTTTACCTGCAGAATAGCACTTTTAGGACATTTTATCAGACCAAGCAGGGCTTTTTCTCCAATGAAGACAATGCAGATTGGCTGTAAGACGGATGGAGAGCGGCGTCTTTAGAAAGGCCGCGGTTTTTTTTTTTTTAGAGCACTATCCTAACATTTATATATCCCTTCCAGTGGGGGCCGCGCGCAAATTGGACAGCATTTTTTTTTTTTAAGGGCGGAGAAAAGTGAAGGGCTTTGTCACTTCACCATGAGATCAAGACAGAGAAAAAAAAGAAAAAAAAGACGGTGAAGAACTCCCCTCGGAGCGGAGGCGCCCGCCGCCCTAATGGCTCCGCCGCCGCTGGAAAAACCTCGGCGGCGCTCGCTTTTTCATCATATCTGCGGAAAATGGGATTTAGCAAACAGTTTTTTTTCCGCCGCGCACCGGAAAGTGAGACTAACCTTGATGGCTTCACCTTCACAATACAACAAAGTTGTCCCCAGCTCGTAAAAATCAAACACAAATCACCAGCAGGTGTCATTAAGCCAGGATTTTTATTCTGCTCATCACTCCGAGCATCCATCCTCTTTGATGGCGCAGCAAGCAGAGCACTCTTGTTCCTGCACATTACTTGTTTTTTTTTTTTCACTCCTCCACTGTCACACAAATATATCTCCTGTATACATTCAGGGCCGGCCCGTGGCATAGGCCGTATAGGCCAGGGGTCGGCAACCCAAAATGTTGAAAGAGCCTTATTGGACCAAAAATACAAAAACAAATCTGTCTGGAGCCGCAAAAAATTAAAAGCCATATTACATACAGATAGTGTGTCATGAGATATAAATTGAATTAATATGACTTAAAGGAAACTAAATGACCTCAAATATAGCTACAAATGAGGCATAATGATGCAATATGTACATATAGCTAGCCTAAATAGCATGTTAGCATCGATTAGCTCGCAGTCATGCAGTGACCAAATATGTCTGATTAGCACTCCACACAAGTCAATAACATCAACAAAACTCACCTTTGTGGATTCATGCACAACGTTAAAAGTTTGGTGGACAACATGAGACAGAAAAATAAGTGGCATAAAACACGTCCTAGAAAATCGGAGAAAGTTATACATGTAAACAAACTAAGGTGAGTTCAAGGACTGCCAAAATTAGTAGGACAAAACGGCGCTCGCCAAATACTCTAATCAGTGAAGCATGTTTAATATAAACAGTGTGCTTTATAACAATTAGGGAGGTTTGTGTCATGTTTGTCCTCCTACAGAAACCATATTAAAACAAAAAATATATTTTTTTCCCCTCAACTTTTTCCATTTTTCATACATTTTTGAAAAAGCTCCAGAGAGCCACTAGGGCGGCGCTAAAGAGCGGCTCTAGAGCCGCGGGTTGCCGACCCCTGGTATAGGCAAATGCTAAGGGCGCCGTCCATCAGGGGGCGCCACGCCAGTGCCACAAATGTTGGAGAAAAAAAAAAAAAAAAAAAAAAGTTGGTACTATTATTTCTAAATACAAAAAATAATCCCACGTTAATTAAAATGCAAAGTAAAGCCTATTTAATAGAAATATTATTTGTTACAACATCTCCCTTCCCGTATCATGACTCTTTTTGGACGTCACCACATCAAAAAATCAACACAAGATGTCAAAACGGCCAAAACTGTCAGGTGCCCAGGGAAGAAAAAAGAGAAAAGAAGAGGAGGAGAAACGAGAAAAGACAGAGGTAGCAGGTAGGTAACGTTAGCCTACATGAATTTATTTGTCTGTTACGGATTGTGATAGTAACCTGGCTTTTTAGCATTAAGCTAATGTTACATAATTCGGCAATTGCTAATCAATAAATAGCTAGTTCTGTTTTAACGTCGGGTTAATATTGTGGAGGGGGCTAAATTGTTATGGAAAATAATAATGTAACGTTAGGTAATTACAGTACTCCCACCTTACATTCCTCAGGGACATTTGTATTAGATCTTTTAAGCAGGTGTTTTTTGTTTACATTGTTATTGCCTTCTGGTTAGCTAATGTTTGTCCTGCAGGTAATAGTCACTTTTCCACCCCTTTATATATTAGGTATAGTTGTAAGTAAAAAAAAAAGGTCAAAGACAAAGCTATTCGGTTTCTTGTGAGTATATATACACTTCACTGCCGATGTGTGTATACGATTTATAAGCCTAATATCTTGGGATTTTTTACATATACAGTCCAGAAATACAAAAAAAAACCCACATGTCAAATGTTATTTTTTCATCCCAAACAAGTAACCCCAACAATTACAGTCGTGGTCAAAAGTTTACATACACTCGTAAAGAACATAATATCATGGTCGCTTGAGTTTCCAATCATTTCTACAACTCTTATTTTTTTGTGATAGAGTGATTGGAGCACATACTTGTTGGTCACAAAAAACATTCATGAATTTATTATGGGTCTACTGAAAATGTGAGCAAATCTGCTGGGTCAAAAGTATACATACAGCAGTGACGTGCGGTGAGGTTGATGACTGGTGAGGTACTGACTTCATCACAGTCAGATTTACAAGCATATCTTATTCACCATTTGATTGGCAGCAGTTAACGGGTTATGTTTAAAAGCTCATACCAGCATTCTTCCCTGCTTGGCACTCAGCATCAAAGGTTGGAATTGGGGGTTAAATCACCAAAAATTATTCCCGGGCGCAGCGCCGCTGCTGCCCACTGCTCCCCTCACATCCCAGGGGGTGAGCAAGGGGATGGGTCAAATGCAGAGGACAAATTTCACCACACCTAGTGTGTGTGTGTGACAATCATTGGCACTTTAACTTAACTTTAACTTTACACATACAAACTGTAGCACACAAAAAAGCACATTTAATAAAAAAAAACGTTATTATGGTCTTACCTTTACTTATAAGTGCGGGACCAGTGGTGTTCGTGTTGGAGGAGTTGTGAATGAATGAAATATGAAATCCGTGCTGCAGTCTGCAAGTGTACCTAATGTTGTGTCCCTGCAGTCGTCCACGGCTCCTCCGACGCGAGCATTGTTGTTTTTGCACTTTTTGGCTTCTTGTTAAGTGACTTTTTTTGGGTGGATTCGGTCTTGCACGTGGAGGGTTTGGGTGCGGGCTTTGATTGGTGTGGCGCTCCCGTCGGGGGGTGCACTCTGCGGCGGAGGTGCATTAACCGGCACCAGGAGGCGGGATTACTGCGAGCCTCACACAGTGCGTCTTCGCAGCAGTTTTATGATTGCTCAGCACAATAAATACGTTACACACATACAGTTGTTGACAAAATACACTGTACATTATATACCTCAGCTAACTAAACTATGGAAATGTATAATATAATTCATATAGCAATACGGTCTCACTGCACAGCAGGTCAGCAGTTAGCCGAGTCCACAATCCATGGTGAGGCACAACTGAGTGACGTGCCTCAACTGGCTGCTGATCACCGCACCGTCTCTTCTCAGTATTTGAACGGCAAATGTGAAAATTCAGCGATTTTGAATAAAAATAATCTAAAACTGGTGAAGTTAAATGGAAAATAACTTTATAGTATAATCACTGAATACATATAACAATTTAATTAATTTTTTTTCTTTTTACATTTTTTTTCTTTTCATGATTGCAGGTAAGGCCCCGCCTCACCTGCCTCCAGTGACCGCACGTCACTGATGTTAATATTTGCTTACATGTGTAAAAAACACATACAAACAAAAGGGAAACATCCAAAGACATTAAGAGCACAGAGCTGCCACTTCAGCGGCTCCATTTCTACATGCAGCTACAAAAGTAAAAAAACAACACAATATGTACAGTCGTGGTCAAAAGTTTACATACACTTGTGAAGAACATAATGTCATGGCTGATCGAGTGATTGGAGCACATACTTGTTGGTCACAAAAAACATTCATGAAGTTTGGTTCTTTTATGAATTTATTATGGGTCTACTGAAAATGTGAGCAAATCTGCTGGGTCAAAAGTATACATACAGCAATGTTAATATTTGCTTACATGTCCCTTGGCAAGTTTCACTGCAATAAGGCGCTTTTGGTAGCCATCCACAAGCTTCTGGTTGAATTGTTGACCACTCCCCTTGACTAAGTTGGTGCAGTTCAGCTAAATTCCAGAATGTGCTTGTTCTATTTTTAAACAAAGAAAACAATCTGAAGTTGTCTTTATTTTTAAGTTATCGTGCCGTGATTTTACCAGTCCGGCCCACTTGGGAGTAGATTTTTCTCCATGTGGCCCCCGATCTAAAGTGTGTTTGACATCCCTGATCCAAACCAACCAGATCTGACCAATCTCTAGTCTAGTTTAGATCTAGACTAGATCTGACCAATCTAAGTCTATGAGCACGAACTAATGAAGCCTCCTCGGATGAGCGGCGACACGTCTTCTAAGACAAACCGATCACTTAAAAGAGCCGTTCAAAAGGCTCGACTCAATCGCGAACGTCACAGAAAATATGAATAACCACAAATAAATATAGAATACTATTAACTGCAGCATGTAAGTGTAAAAAAAACAACAGCATTATGATTTGTACTTTTTCAGAATGTGCTTGTTCTATTTTTAAACAAAGAAAACAATCTGAAGTTGTCTTTATTTTTAAGTTATCGTGCTGTGATTTCACCAGTCCGGCCCACTTGGGAGTAGATTTTTCTCCATGTGGCCCCTGATCTAAAATGAGTTTGACACCCCTGATATACAGTAATGATGTAAAAAAAAAAAGGCAAATTTTACGGTAGAATTCTGGCGACTGAGCTTCTGTTTTTTTCTAAAAAAAAAACTAAATTTTTTATTATTTTTACAGTGAATTTAAAAAAAAACATCTACTATTCAAATGCATAGCAATTTTGTAATATCATGAGGCGAATCCTTATACCTTCGTATTGATATACACTATATTGCCAAAAGTGTTTGGCCACCCATCCAAATGATCAGAATCAGGTGTCCTAATCACTTGGCCCGGCCACAGGTGTGTAAAATCAAGCACTTAGGCATGGAGACTGTTTCTACAAATATTTGTGAAAGAATGGGCCGCTCTCAGGAGCTCAGTGATTTCCAGCGTGTGCACAAAGCAAGATCCATAAAGACAAGGATGACAGAGTCTGGTGTGGATGAACTTGACTGGCCTGCACAGAGTCCTGACCTGAACCTGATAGAACACCTTTGGGATGAATTAGAAAGGAGACTGAGAGCCATGCCTTCTCGACCAACATCAGTAAGAATGGTCTAATATTCCTATAAACACACTCTGCAACCTTGTGGACAGCCTTCCCAGAAGAGTTGAATCTGTAATAGCTGCAAAAGGTGGACCGACATCATATTGAACCCTATGGGTTAGGAATGGGATGGCACTTCAAGTTCATATGTGAATCAAGGCAGGTGGCCAAATACTTTTGGCATTATAGTGTATTTTCACTGTTAGATGCGGCCCCTCGCAGGGCAGCCATGACCGCAATGTGGCCCTCAATGAGAACGAGTTTGACCCCCCCCTGACCTAGACAATGAAAATGTTCTGTTTCGGTACCATTACAAATTATTCTAATGCTTTTATACGGGCATAAAACCAGCCATAACGTGGCCTTTACTTTGTTTTCATGCGTGGCACTTTAGAACCAGCACGGGGCCAAAGGCGCACTAGTAAATTGTTATTGTGGCACATTGGAGGAAAAGCAGACGTGTCAAATCGTTACCTTGACCCTAACCTCCCCCCTCCACCCCCTTTCCGACAAATCATATTCTTGTGAGTGCGAGAGAAGCTGTTCGTCGATGTGAATTCACAAGGTTGTAACTCTTTTATGGGCACGAATCAGAGGTGGAAATATCTGGCCGGGCCTTCAGAAGGCGGATATTTATAACGCTGACTTTCTGCCTGTGTGTGTGTGTGCGTGTTGTTGCTTAATGACACACACTCCACATTGTGTTGCTTCCATCATTGCACAACGATCCACTCCGAGAACATAAGCACGACCCGTAAAGTCTTTTTTTATTCAAAGCGTTCCTGTGAGTCACACTGACGCTCGCCGGGGTGACGCAAGACACTTAAGCAGCAGCAGTGGCATTCATTGTGGGGAGGAGCGAGGTCCGTTCATACCTGGAAGTCCAATAAGAAGGACCGCCTGTGCCGCCAAGGCTGAAAAACATGTATCTCTTGTGGAATCAATGGCTTTCCCATTCCAAGATCTTAATAGCTCCAAGAAGCTCCTCTTCTTTAGCCACGCTTTCTACACGCTGCAAGACTGTAAAGTCAACCCAGGAGATTTGATTGGTTTCCCCAAATGTTTCCAGACATGCAATCCGGATCAGCTCCTGTTTGAAACTTGTTTAGAGATTGCAGATTTACACCCTGCATACACATAGCTAATAATAATAATAATGTTTTATATATATATATATATATATATATATATATATATATATATATATATATATATATATATATATATATACATATTATTATTATTATTATTATTATAGCTAATACAAAACATCTATACGTGCCTCAACACATTAATATTTTCCATTCAAAACCTGCATTGCACAATCTGGATCAGATCCGGTTTTAATCCGGTTTGACATCACAGTTTCAGACCCCTCATACACATTTTTTTTAATATGTATATATTTTTTTTCATGATATAACATTTTATGGAAATCGAAATGTGATTTTCTTGCTAAAAGTTTGATTTGATGAAACTAAATCTAATTAGACTTGACAGGTATGCCTGACTAAACATGTTAAATGGGATTTTTTTTTTGTGTGTTAAACATATATTGTCACTAAATCTGGATCAGATCAGGATTAAGATTACTTGTACAGTGTAGGATTTTCACGTTTAATCTACATTTTTGCCAAGTATGCAATCAGGATCAGATCTAGATTAAACTTAATTTACTTAACTGCATCTGACCCTGCATATACACAACATGTATTTCACGGAGACACGCCACTAAAGATGTTAACATAGATTTCAACATACACTTTAGATTGACACCAAATACAAAATATTGATCCCATCTGGATTAAACTCAATTTGGCTTTGCAGCTTCTGACCGTCCATGTCCACAACACAGTCATAAATTGGAAAGGATTTGATCAAGATACTATACATGAACGTACATATGTTAATTTGAATTATTCCTGTTGCATTTACATGGCTGTCAAATGTGCAATCAGGATCATATCGGGATCAAATTCGCTTTAGCCGATCAATAATACCAATAATAGAAATTGATCGATTAATTTTTATATATATATATATATATGTATGTATATACAGTATGTACAGTATGTATGTATATATATATATATATACAGTATATATATATATATACAGTATATATATATATATATATATATATATATATATATATATATATATATATATATATATATACAATATATATATATATATATATATACAATATATATATATATATATATATATATATATACACAGTCGCGATATATATATATACAGTATATATATATATATATATATATATATATATATATATATATATATATATATATATATATACACAGTCGCGATCAAAAAAGAACATAATGTCATGGCTGTCTAGAGTTTCCAATAATTTCTACAACTCTTATTTTTTTGTGATAGAGTGATTGGAGCACATACTTGTTGGTCACAAAAAACATTCATGAAGTTTGGTTCTTTTATGAATTTATTATGGGTCTACTGAAAATGTGACCAAATCTGCTGGGTCAAAAGTATACATACAGCATAGTTAATATTTGGTTACATGTCCCTTGGCCAGTTTCACTGCAATAAGGCGCTTTTGGTAGCCATCCACAAGCTTCTGGTTGAATTTTTGACCACTCCTCTTGACAAAATTGGTGCAGTTCAGCTAAATGTGTTGGTTTTCTGACATGGACTTGTTTCTTCAGCATTGTCAGGACTTTGGGAAGTCCATTCTAAATCCTTAATTTTAGCCTGATTTACCCATTCCTTTACCACTTTTGACGTGTGTTTGGGGTCATTGTTCTGTTGAAACACCCAACTGCGCCCAAGACCCAACCTCCGGGCTGATGATTTTAGGTTGTCCTGAAGAATTTGGAGGTAATGCTCCTTTTTCATTGTCCCATTTACTGTCTGTAAAGCACCAGTTCCATCGGCAGCAAAACAGGCCCAGAGCATAATACTACCACCACCATGTTTGACGGTAGGTATAGTGTTCCTGGGATTAAAGGCCTCACCTTTTCTCCTCCAAACATATTGCTGGGTATTGTGGCCAAACAGCTCCATTTTTGTTTCATCTGACCACAGAACTTTCATCCAGAAATGTCAGATGAAACAAACACACAAAAACAAAAATATATATAAATATATATTATGTTTTGACAATTATAACAAGGATCTTTACGAAGATTTCTATTTATTTTTACGCCATCATCAATATGGTTTCACACCGAATGTTAAAGTAAACAATCTGAGAGGTATATATTTTATTAAAATAAGATCTATAGCAGCATATCAAAAAGAGGCAAGAAGTTGCACTCCAAGAAACACATCCAAATAAACATACGTTCCTTGGTAAAGGTAATATGTGGATAGACTGCAGGGTTATTTGCTTCTAGCCGCGGTGTGTGAGAGTGTTGTTACCACTTTACCTTCGCAGCAACTAACACTTCAGGAAGCTGTGAAGCAAAACACCGAGATGAAACCCTCTAACACGCAGGGAAAGTCGCCCAATAATTCTTTTCAGTTGTTTTTTTTCGTAAACCTGCGACATGACGCGCTCCTCTGATGGGTTGTCTCGACACAGAGTATTGATCTGGTAGAGTTAGTGCTACTTGTACACCTGCAGCACTGGCTGAAGACGGACATCTCAGGATATTCGAAGATTGTTCCCTTTTAATGATTGAAAAAACAGTTGCATTAACTTCTCTTACATTTTTACCATTGCATAAAATACCAAATGGCCTGTTTTTAAATCTCATGAATTGGATTGACTTGTAATTTCTCACTCAGCACGACAAATCACCATGAAATTCAGCACACACTTGTGATGGACTGACATGCACATGTGCATCCAATTTGAGCTTGATTATATCACTTGTTCTATTTTATATTGTATGCTCCAGAAAATCAGAATCAGAATCAGAATAGTTTTTATCGCCATTGTTTGAGAACGGGTTCACAAACTAGGAATTTTTCTTGGTGCAATCGTGCAACATAAAACACATAACACAGAATAGGTAATAAAATAAGCTGTGCCTGAGCTATCAGATCTTGTTATTGTGCATGTGCCTAATGGCAGAGGGGAAAAAACTGTTCAGGTGGCGGGAGGTGTGGGTCTGGATGGACCGTAGTCTCCTGCCTGACGGGAGAGGGGAGAATAGTTTGTGACCAGGGTGAAAAGAGTCAGCTGTGATCCGACCCACACGCCTCCTGGTCCTGGAACAGGTCCTGGAGGGATGGGAGCTTGCAGCCAATCACCTTCTCAGCAGCGCTGCAGTCGATGCTTATCCTGGACTGTGGCGCCGGGGAACCACACGGTGATGGAGGAGGTGAGGATGGACTCGATGCTGGCTGAGTAAAACTGCACCAGCATCTCGGTCGGCACCTTAACTTTCCTCAGCTGCCGCAGGAAGTACATCCTCTGCTGGGTCTTCTTGATGAGGGAGCTGATGGTCGGCTCCCACTTGAGGTCCTGGGTGATGGTGGTGCCCAAGAAACGGAAGGAGTCCACAATGGAGACGGGGTGGGAGAGTCAATCAGGGTGAGGGGGGATGGTGGGGCTGTGACTTTCCTGAAGTCCATGATCATGTCCACTGTTTTCTGGGCGATCAGCTCCAGGTTGTTGAGGCTGCACTAGGACGCCAGCCGGTCCACCTCTCTCTTGTAGGCGGACTCATCGCCATCCGAGATGAGCCCGATGAGGGTAGTGTCATCCGCAAACTTGAGCAGGTTCTGAATCTGGTCGTCGTACACTATATTGCCAAAAGTATTTGGCCGCCTGCCTTGACTCACATATGAACTTGAAGTGCCATCCCATTCCTAACCCATAGGGTTCAATATGATGTCGGTCCACCTTTTGCAGCTATTTGTCAAAACTTGGATTTTGGAGTTTTTGTTTTCCCGAGATGCAAGTGAACTTGGATCGGACATGGCTTGAAGGTGGGTACATGATTTATTTTAAACACTAACAAACTACAAACAGAAGCAAACAAAAGGCGCGCACAATGGCGTAGGTAAAAAAAACTTGGCGAATGAAAACAAAACTTGCACAACGGCAGAAACTGTGAACACGAAACAAAAACACTTACTGTGGCATGGGACTGTGAACATGGCTTGATACGAGAGGATAGCAGGGTTAGAAAGGATATGACACCAGGACGAACAACAAAAAATGAAAAGCTTAAATAACACAGACATGATTAACAACAGGTGCGTGACTCAAAACAGGTGCGTGACATGACAGGTGAAAACTAATGGGTTGCTATGGAAACAACAACAATGGAGCATAAACAGAAACTAAAGAGTCCAATAACTAAACAAAACAAAACATGACTAAAACAAAACATAATTACACAGACATGACACTATTACAGCTTCAACTCTTCTGGGAGGGCTGTCCACAAGGTTGCGGAGTGTGTTTAGAGGAATTTTCGACCATTCTGCCAAAAGCGCATTGGTGAGGTCACACACTGATGTTGGTCGAGAAGGCCTGGCTCTCGGTCTCCGTTGTAATTCATCCCAAAGGTGTTCTATCGGGTTCAGGTCAGGACTCTGTGCAGGCCAGTCAAGTTCATCCACAACAGACTCTGACATCCATGTCTTTATGGACTTTGCTTTGTGCACTGGTGCACAGTCATGTAGGAAGAGGAAGGGGCCCGCTCCAAACTGTTCCCCCAAGGTTGGGAGCATGGAATTGTCCAAAATGTTTTGGTATGCTGGAGCATTCAAAGTTCCTTTCACTGGAACTAAGGGCTAAGCCCAACTCCTGAAAAATAACCCCACACCATAATTCTTCCTCTACCTCCACCTCTGTCAGTTTACGTGGCCTACCACTTGGTGGCTGAGTTGCTGTTGTTCCCAAACTATTCCATTTTCTCATAATAAAGCCGACAGTTGATATTTAGAAGCGAGAACATTTCACGACTGGATTTGTTGCACAGGTGGCATCCTATGACAAGTTCCACGCTGGAAATCACTGAGCTCCTGAGAGCGACCCATTCTTTCACAAATGTTTGTAGAAACAGTCTTCATGCCTAAGTGCTTGATTTTATACACCTGTGGCCAGGCCAAGTGATTAGGACACCTGATTCTCATCATTTGGATGGTTGACCAAATACTTTTGGCAATATATTTGTATATCATAATAAAAATTACTTTTGGCTAATGGGCAGATAACTAACTGCACATGGAGCGCCTCCTTTCCAGGACCGGACTCGATATGTCGCCCCCTCTTGGTGTGAAGTCATCCACACAACTTAGACAGTGTGGATAAAGGCATGTAACAATATTACTTTGATCACTTAATCGCATGTTTTGTCATCCTGGTCAATAATTACTTCAAAACTGATATGGTTAACATTTTGAGCAATTTTCTAGACTTCCATCTCCTCATCCATAGACACCATCGTTTGTGTTTCCTCGTGCTCTTTCAGAATTCCCTCAAGCATCTTTAGGAAAACATCAGTGGAAAAGGACGCAGAATCTTTTTTTTTCATGGTTTTGCTGTTTTTTCTCCGTTTTTCTGCAAGTTCTGACTCAGTCTTTCAAATCCCCACAAGGATGCTCCTGATTTTCGGGATCACATTTAGATTGAGTCCAAACTCCGACCAAAACCCTTCTTCTTCGAAGTCAGAATCATTAAAAAGATTGTCGCAAATTACACTCATCTCGCTTGGTCCCTCAATTTTGCACGAGTCAATTTTAAGTGTGGAGGTCCATACTTTTCTCTTATTGCCATCATTTTGTTACCCGTATGCAGGTTGACCCCTTCTTTACTTGTGTTGCTACAACCTGCAACAATGCATCTGGCAGACGTAGCCATATTTGGTATTTCATTCTCATCATCATCGGCGGTCACTCGAAGCGAGTATGACGGTCCTCCTGGTAGGGGGGTATCCCTTTATGTAGGATGCATGTGCGTGACTGTGTTTAACGTGGGGAGACTGGTGCACAGACAGTCACCACGCGATCCTTGACAGATCCGGGTCAGGGTCCAGTGGCATGGAGTCCAAGACGACTGGGGACCCTTTTCTGCTGCAGCCTTCATCCGCCATCCCAGCCGTTGTGACGCTCCATAGAGTTAGCAATCATCCTCCGCCTGTTCCACCGTTGAGGTCTTGGGTGGTTATTTTCCCATAACTGGGCCCACATGGATGTGGGGGTACCTTCTTCCGCCATCGCAGCCGTTGTGGTGGTTCATACATCTACCGTCTTCTGCCTGCTCCGCCGTTGAGGTCTTCACCGTATCCCTGGCTAGGGGGCAGTCAGGTACTAGGCCTTTGCCAAGGGCCACCTGGGGTAACAGTAGTAAAGGAGTTAACCTCCTAGTGCCCCAAGACCCCATAGAGGATCCTCCACTGCCGGATGCACTTTAATCGTCATGCCCAGGACACTATTTCATTCTAATCCTGCGCAAAAACAAATCAAAACGTGATTTTGGATGAAGATTATTCCAAAACACAAAGTGTTCAGTCAGTCCTATGTAGGAGACGACTGATACAGGCTACGCCCTAAAAGTGTGGGTTCCAAAAAACGCTGAAAGTCGGTAGAAAACAAGCCAAACTATGAAAGGGGCCCTTTCAGGTTATTTAGCTCAATCACTATGACATTTGCTACACATTTTAGGGGACTGACAAGCACATGCATGTAAAGGTTAAAGCCCCACTTAAGAACTTTCAGTTTTGGTTGATTCTAGCGACAGCGTTTTTCTACAAGAAGACCACATTTCCCATGAGTACTAGCACACAGAGCGTCAAACTGACATGATGCCAGCTGTAATATTGGCACAAATATTGGGTCTCTAATGGCTATGCTGATGTTAAATAGCAGACACTATGAAGAAATGACCTTGGATTGCGCTACAAATATGGCGCTACTACCAAGAATGTATCGGGCAGATGCAGGTCTGAAGCAAAGAAATACTCGCTCCTCATTGTTACCACGCATATTTCCGATAGCTAACATTATCATTTTGATTTGAGCATCGAAAGTCACTTAGTAGTCCAGCATCGGTGTGACATTACTCGTCTTTGAGCTCAGGCCAGCGGGTGACAGTCGGGGCAATGTTGATCCTGACTGTCCTTTTTTCCGGGTAGGCTCCGTTTTTCTTTTTTATGTCTCCGCAGGCAAAACTTTTCGTTTCTTTGGTTGTTTTGCAGCTTCGGCCATGATAGCAGTAATCGCACGCAGGCGTTCCTCTTCTTCTTTTAGATTTCTGGCGGCTGGCAGGTGTTCACATTGACTTCCGTCTTTTTAACGAATGGGGGAATGAGGGGTGATGTTATCTGTATGTAACACACACACATCTATACCATTGGCCATTCAAAACCAAGTCATTTCCAGAAGTTGTCTCATCCTGTGAGAAGCCTCCATTTTACTAATGATTTCCAATGTTGCAAAAATGTGTGGAATAAAAATTATAATACAACATTTCTGTCAACGAAGATTCGTGTCAGCCTTTGATAGTAGGCTAATATAGCTAATATAGACACTTACATCATGTGTTGTCTTCATTAAAACACTTATGTAAGACTTTTAAAGTCATTTTGATAGTAGGCTAATATAGACACTTACATCATGTGTTGCCTCCGTTATAACACTTATATAAGACTTTTAAAGTCATTTTGATAGTAGGCTAATATATACACTTACATAATGGATTGCCTTCATTATAACACTTATATAATATATTATTTAATTGTCCTTGTTATTTCATATTTGCATATGTTTGTAAGTGTTAAACTTTATATCTAAAAGTATATGGGGAAAAAAAGAAAAAAGTGTGGATTTGTTCCACGTCGTAATATGCGAACAGTAAAGAGGGCACCTTCTTTATTTTCGACGCCATCAGCAGGCGAGTCATCGTGACACCTACTCAACTGTAAGTGAGCTATGTGTACTTGCAGCTTCTACCGCACTCATAAACAAGTTATAATGAAGACATGCATCGTAACTCCGTTTCACAACACACATACATACCTGCGTAGCATAAACACACTTTTTATGTTTCTCTGTCTAAATAAGTGAACAACACATCAACTTTGAGAAATGACGCAGCTGACCTGATGATAATCCCAGATGAACGAGTTTGAGAACTTTTTTTTTTTTTTGTATTATTCAGAAGGCCAGTGTACTTTTCAGTTTTGTAAATATTGACTATTGTGTGTGAAGTCCTACTTAAGGTTACATACAATTTAAAAATGAGGCCATCTAGTTAAGATGAAGGTTGTGATGGTTGATAAAATGTGGATGAAGGATACTTTTTTAAATGTATTTTACTTGTATTCTTATTGCACTACTCAAAGGCCAAATGCTCTTTTGTGTCTCTTTACCTTGAATATTTACTTGATTAGAATTTTTTTCTGTTACATTTTTATTGCTATGCATATCATATGGCACACGGGCAGCACGGTTACACAGGGGTTAGTGCATCTGCCTCACAATACGAAGGTCCTGAGTAGTCCTGGGTTCAATCCCGGGCTCGGGATCTTTCTGTGTGGAGTTTAAATGTTCTCCCCGTGACTGCGTGGGTTCCCTCCGGGTACTCCGGCTTCCTCCCATCTCCAAAAACATGCACCTGGGGATAGGTTGATTGGCAACACTAAATTGGCCTTAGTGTGTGAATGTGAGTGTGAATGTTTTCTGTCTATCTGTGTTGGCCCTGTGATGAGGTGGCGACTTGTCCAGGGTGTACCCCGCCTTCCGCCCAAATGCAGCTGAGATAGGCTCCAGCACCCCCCTGTGACCCCAAAAGGGACAAACGGTAGAAAATGGATGGATGGATCATATGGCACACTGCAATCTATTGAGTTCAGATAAATGCAGCTGAGATAGGCTCCAGCACCCTCTGCGACCCCGAAAGGGACAAGCAGTAGAAAATGGATGGATGGATGGATGTTCTAAACTACTGCATACAGTGTTTTTAGTCTTCAATCCGTACCATACCATACCAACTTTATTTATAAAGCCCTTTAAAAACAAGCACAGTTGAAAAACAAAGGGCTGTATACCACAAAGAAATAGAGGCAAAGGACAGACTAAAAAATAACATTTAAAACAGAAATAAAAATAAACATTGAAAAAGCAAATATAAATTACCCTAAGAACAATTTGTTGGATAAGAAACAGTTTAAAAGTTAAAAACAGTTAAAAAAGTTAAAAGCTAAAAACAGTTTAAAATCTCATGTGTGATGACTGTAATATGAAAATAGTATATACTGTATCTGTATCATGAATCAATTTAAGTGGACCCCGACTTAAACAAGTTGAAAAACTTATTCGGGTGTTACCATTTAGTGGTCAATTGTACGGAATATGTACTTCACTAATCTACTAATACAAGTTTCAATCAATCAATCAATCAAATGCTGGGTTAAAAGCCAGTGAATAAAAATGGGTTTTAATCAGTCGATATAAACATGTTTCACATTAAAGATGTTATCAAACATAATAGCGGATAAAATAACAAAATGTAAAATAACGTCCCAGTTACTTTGCTGAGTAACTAGTTACCATATTTTCCGGACCGTTATAAGGCGCACTGCCGATGAATGGTCTATTTTAAGCTTTTTTCATATATAAGGCGCACCGGATTATAGGGCGCATTAAAGGAGTCATATTATTATTTATTTTTTTTTCTAAATGTAAAACACTTCCTTGTGGTCTACATAACTTGTAATGGTGGTTCTTTGGTCAAAATGTTGCATAGATTATGTTTTACAGATCATCTTCAAGCCGCTTTCTGACAGTCGCTTCCGGATACGCCGTTTTGTGAGCGGTCTTATTTACGTGGCTCACCTTCGGCAGCATCTTCTCCCTGTCATCTTTGTTGTAGCGGTGTAGCGTGCAAGGACGGGAGTGGAAGAAGTGTCAAAAGATGGAGCTAACTGTTTTAATGACATTCAGACTTTACTTAGACCAATAACGGAGCAGCATCTCCTCATCCGGAAACAACAATAAGTGAAAAAACGTCTGACCGGAACTCTCTAATAACTAAAGTTCCTTGGGTGAATAAAGTAAACTCACTACACCGGTATGTTTTAGCGCTCTCATGGCGAGTTTACTGACAGATATAAGTAAGAACGTTACACTACTTTATATTAGAAATGGCAACAGCAGAGGATGAATGACCCATAACAAGAAGGTAGAGAGAAAGAAGAATCTTATCGACTACGGTGTTGCCACGGACTACAAAAGGCGGACGGGCGTAATTTTTCAGGATTCATGCAGATCCGAAATATAGTTCAGCAGGTACCAGAAGGTAAGAAAAGTTGCTTTTGCATAATATTGCCAAACAAAACGCCAGATAATGTCTTACCTTATACAAACACCATAATAATACTGGTATGTTTAATGCGGCGACAATCCACCAAGCGGTGTGTCTTCATAGCTTACCAACTTCGGACTAAAACATTTTTGTGTGTAATGTTCTATATTTTCAATGGACCATATAAAATATTGATGTTGTTTTCTCGAGACATATTGCCATCATAGTGCAGTCTACATGTATCTCTTATGTTTGCCTGCCATCTACTGGTCACACTTATCATTACACCATGTACCAAATGAAATTGCTTCAAAGTCAGTAAGCAAAATCAGAATTCTCCCGTACATTAGGCGCACTGACGAGTTTTGAGGGGAAAAAATGATTTTAAGTGCACCTTATAGTCTTGGAAACTACTGTACTCATACAATGAGGTAACTGGGTAATTACTTTTTGGGAGAACTAATTTGTAACTATAACTAATTCCTTCCGGTATAGCTCGGTTGATAGAGTGGCCGTGCCAGCAACTTGAGGGTTCCAGGTTCGATCCCCGCTTCCGCCATCCTAGTCACTGCCGTTGTGTCCTTGGGCAAGACACTTTACCCACCTGCTCCCAGTGCCACCCACACTGCTTTAAACGTAACTTAGATATTGGGTTTCACTATGTAAAGCGCTTTGAGTCACTAGAGAAAAAAGCGCGATATAAATATAATTCACTTCACATATAATTCACTTTTTTAAGCTGAGAGGACCAACACTGATACAGAACCACGCCATGACAGAGGTGTCATTCTACTTGTATCGTCCCAAAAGTTATGAGAATATTTCATGAAGGTTGAAAAGCCTCATCCATGTTTGTTGAGGCCCGTCTGTATTGGAATCAGCAACTTAATGGCCATCAGAATCAGAAATACTTTAATAATTAACATTTTCAGTACAATCCTTCATTTGTCTCATGATTATACAACTTTATTTTGTTTACCTGTGTTAAAAATCAGGACACCGGCCAGCCCCATGACCATAGTTGCAGCTATTGTTTATCTTTAAAAAACAACAACAAAAAAACATTTTTTTGTTCCCATTCTGAACTATACCGCTGCCCGTCCAGGCAGCAAGAAGAAATAACGATGTTGACGGTGTGCGGTCTGACACCGCCCGATGTGGATATGATATAGTTCGCTTCCTATTGTTCACTTTTATTTAGATGTGTCCATCAGGCGGCTGGCAGCCTTCTGCTTGTGCAGGGGGGGGGCAACAACAAAACAGCGGTGGTGGTTTGCATCTAAGTCGTCTTTTTGTCACAAAGAAGCTTTGATTCCTTCCTCCATAAATGATTTGAAAGGGATGCCTATTCCTGGCCTCCATTCATGTGCATCCCTGTGATGAGGGCAGCACACACACACACACACACACACACACACACACACACACACACACACACACACACACACACACACACAAAGAAATAATAAAAAGGAAGCTTGCCCTGATTGCCAGTTTGATTATGTGCATTTGACCGGTGGCCAAAGATGTGAGCGTTTTTTTGTTTTTTTGGCCGGACATTTTATTAGGCACACCTGCAAGGAGCATTTCTTATTATGGTTTTTGTTGCATCCTTCATCGCTGCAAACTACAATTGCCAGTGTCCAACAAAACAAGGGAAGCTGTTATGTGTGCTGATCGCAATTTTGATTAAAACAACCATATTTTTTGTATTGTGAAATGCGTCATAAAGAACTGGTGGTAAACAATCACGAATCATTGTTGCCATACGTACTGTATGAATACAACAATCATATCGAGGCACCTATTGTTGCCTTTATTAAGGTTGCTGTCTTTTGCTGGCGATGGAAAGTGTCTTACAGTATGCGCACCATCTTGTATTTTCCTTGTTAGACCTCCAGAAGCAGTCAGGCCTGCGTTTTTATATTTTGGCATGTTTGACTGACTATGACAGTAGTTTAACATTCAGACATGTATTGATATGCAAAACCCAAAACCAGTAAAGTTGGCACGTTGTGTATATCGTAAATAAAAAGAGAATACAATGTTTTGCAAATCCTTTTCAACTTATATTCAATTGAATAGACTGCAAAGACAAGATATGTAATGTTCGAACTGAGCAACTTAATTTTTAATAATCATTAACTTAGAATTTAATGGCAGCAACACATTGCCAAAAGTGGGCACAGGGGCATTTTTACCACTGTGTTACATGGCTTTTCCTTTTAACAACACTCAGTAAACGTTTGGGAACTGAGATGAACACATTTTGAAGCTTTTCAGGTGGAATTCTTTCCATTCTTGCTTGATGTACAGCTTAAGTTGTTCAACAGTCCGGGGTCTTTTTCAATGGGAGACAGGTCTGGACTGCAGGCAGGCCAGTCTAGTACCCGCACTCTTTTACTATGAAGCCACGCTATTGTAACACGTGGCTTGGCATTGTCTTGCTGAAATAAGCAGGGGCGTCCGTAATAACCTTGCTTGGATGGCAACATATGTTGCTCCAAAACCTGTATGTACCTTTCAGCATTAATGGTGCCTTCACAGATGTGTAAGTTACCCATGCCTTGGGCACTAATACACACCCATACCATCACAGATGCTGGCTTTAGAACTTTGCGCCTATAACAATCTGGATGCTTCTTTTCCTCTTTGGTCCGGAGGACACGACGTCCACAGTTTCCAAAAATAAATTGAAATGTGGAGTCGTCAGACCACAGAACACTTTTCCACTTTGCATCAGTCCCTCTTAGATGAGCTCGGGCCCAGCGAAGCCGGCGGCATTTCTGGGTGTTGTTGACAAATGGCTTTCGCTTTACATGGTAGAGTTTTAACTTGCACTTACAGATGTAGCGACCAACTGTAGTTACTGACAGTGGTTTTCTGAAGTGTTCTGAAGCCCATGTGGTGATATCCTTTACATACTGATGTCGCTTTTTGATGCAGTACCGCCTGAGGGATCCAAAGTCCGTAATATCATCGCCTTATGTGCAGTGATTTCTCCAGATTCTCTGAAACTATTACAGACCGTAGATGGTGAAATCCCTAAATTCCTTGCAATAGCTGGTTGAGAAATGTTGTTCTAAACCAGTTCGACAATTTGCCACGCATTTGTTCACCAAGTGGTGACCCTCGCTCCAATACGTGCACCATGACAGCAACCACCCACCCACCACCACGAGAAGAATACCTACCGGAATCAATAAAAGGCTATCGATGCTGTCATCTAGCAAAGCTGAATTTGACCAAGCAACCCCCCCGTACCAAAAAGCCATTGATGAAAGCGGATACAATTTCACCCTCACCTATGAACCCACGCCAGGAAACCAGCCAAAAAAGAACAGAAAACGAAACGGCATCATCTGGTACAACCCCCCATACAGCAAAAACGTCTCAACGAACATTGGACACAAATTCCTCAATCTGATTGACAAACACTTTCCCAAAGACAACAACCTAAGAAAAGTATTCAACAAGAACAACATTAAATTGAGCTACAGCTGCATGAACAATATACGACAAATCATCTCAAACCACAACAAAACAATTGCAAATGAGCCGTCGACCCCCAGTCAGAGCGACTCCAAAACCAACAAAGCATGTAACTGTCGAAAGAAACCTGATTGCCCCCTCAACGGGGGGTGCTTACAAACATCAGTTGTCTACCAATCTAAGGTAATACGCAAGGACATTAACACATCCGACACATATGTAGGATTAACCGAGGGCGAATTCAAAACCAGATGGAACAATCACAAGGCTTCTTTCAGGAACAAAAACCTGCGAAATACCACAGAACTCAGCAAACACATTTGGGACCTCAAAGACAATAATGTTGAATGTTCAATAACATGGCAAATTCTTGCATCCAGCACACCTTACAATAGTGGTAATAAAAGATGCAACCTATGCTTGAAAGAGAAACTGTTTATTATTTACCGTCCAGACCTGTCATCCCTCAACAAGCGCAGCGAAATTGTAACAACATGCCGCCATAGACGGAAACACCTCCTAGGTAACACATGAGCCAATCACCACGCCCCTAGGCCAGCCTGTACCCACCCACTCTGTGCCCTATATAAACCATGGTATGCGAATGCTCCCATTAAAATCTCCTGACGATTGAGGGTACCCCCCTCATGAAACAGGCCTGTAGAGATGAAATAGTCTTGTGATTTTTTTTCCCACACATACATATATTGCGCTCTACTACGGTATCGAGCACTATTTTTTGGATAACCTTATTAAGACATATATATATACATATATATATATATATATATATATATATATATATATATATATATATATATATATATGTGTGTGTATGTGTGTGTGTGTATATATATGTATATATATATGTATGTATATGTATATATATGTATATGCGCATTTATGTATACGTATATATGTATGTATATATGTATCCGCATATATGTATGTATATATGTATATGTATACGTATATATGTATATATATGTATTGTATATATGTATATGTATACGTATATATTTATATGTATGTTTATATGTGTATATGTATATATACTCTGTCACACTGATAGATTACATTTTCACCAATCAACCGGATAATCAAATAACAGCAGGACTACTACTCAATGACATAAGTGATCATCTACCTGTATTCAGCATCTTCCACAATTTCTTTGATAAGAAAAAAAACAAAAATGCAGTTCAAAATAGATTTGGCAGACACCAAACACCAGAAACTATGGCAGCATTCAAGTCTGAGTTATGTGCTCAAGACTGGGGGGAGGTTTATACCTCCACAGACCCAGATGAGGCATATGAAACCTTTCTTAACATTTTCATAAAACTGTATGATCTTCTTCTTCTTTTCGTGTCTTTGAAGCATGTGGTTATATGACAGTTTCCCATTTCTTTACACAGCCTTTTGCATTTTCGTTGAACTCTGCGAGATCTTTTAAGCTGCACTGGTTGGGTAGCAGAGGACAGACAAGGAAGTGCTGCATCGTGTGGTCCTCTTCTCCGCATTCGCAGGTGGTTGGGCCGGTTTTGTAGCCCCATCTGGGCATAGCAGCTTTTGATTGCCCTGTTCCTGTTCTCAGGCGGTTTAGTGTCTTCCACTAGACCCATGGTGTTTCTGACCCGGGGGGCAGGTCTTGAGAAGGGGGGATTCCCATGTCAATAGTAGTGGGGTCTTTCTCTAGTCTTTGTGTCCATAGCTGGAGTCTAGTTTCTTTACCGAGATGTTGTTAGAGGCTGGACATTGCTGAGGAAGCTTCTCCTTGACTTCAGACGTTGGGCAGAGGGTTCACGTCCATAGAGGAGGTGGCGTTCATCACTGGTAGCTTTTGTGAACTCTACTCTACTCTGCTCCCCCCTCTCCATTGTCGAGGGGGGACACAGGTCCGGTGGCCATGGATGAAGTGCTGGCTGTCCAGAGTCGGGACCCGGGGTGGACCGCTCGCCTGTGCATCGGTTGGGAACATCTCTGCGCTGCTGACCCGTCTCCGCTCGGGATGGTTTCCTGCTGGCCCCACTATGGACTGGACTCTTACTATTATGTTGGATCCACTATGGACTGGACTCTCACAATATTATGTCAGACCCACTCGACATCCATTGCATTCGGTCTCCCCTAGAGGGGGGGGGGGGGGGTGTTACCCACATATGCGATCCTCTCCATGGTTTCTCATAGTCATTCACATTGACGTCCCACTGGGGTGAGTTTTTCCTTGCCCTTATGTGGGCTCTGTACCGAGGATGTCGTTGTGGCTTGTGCAGCCCTTTGAGACACTTGTGATTTAGGGCTATATAAATAAACATTGATTGATTGATTGGTACTCGGCTGGCAACTTCCCGTCTCACGTCTGCAGGGGCAATACCAGCGAGGAGATGTAGGTTGTTCAGGTTGGTAGGCTTCAGGCAACCAGTGATCAAGCGGCAGGTGTTGTTCAGTGCTGGGTCGAGTTTCTTGGCATGGGTTGATCTCTCCCAGACAGGACATGCATACTCCGCCGAGGAATAGCACAGGGCCAAAGCAGTACATTTTAGTGTGTGTGCTGTGGCCAGTGTTGGGACTAACGCGTTACAAAGTAACGCGTTACTGTAACGCCGTTAGTTTCGGCGGTAACTAGTAATCTAACGCGTTATTTTTTTTTATTCAGTAATTTAGTTACCGTTACTACATGATGCGTTACTGCGTTATTTTACGTTACTTTTGATGTAGTATCGGCTAGAAACAGAAGCGCTGCGGTGTCGTTCTTCTGAATCTTCCTCTGTCACAAGCCGGAGAGAAGAAAAGAGGCGCGGTCTATGTGTGTGTGGGTGTGGGTGTGGGGGAAAAAAGTTGTTGGCACGTTCAGTCCACACACAGCGTGGTCATGGCGAGCGGAGTAACGGAGGAGCTTGAACGCCCCCGCCATTGAATCGGTGTGTTTATAAGTGCAGACTCGGTTGTGCAAAACGAGGGTTTTAAACACATGCTGAACGTGCTTGAACCACGTTACGACATCCCGTCGCGCACCCACTTCAGCAATAAGATTGTGCCAGATCTTTATGAGCAGGAGAAGAAAAAAGTTGTGGATGAACTATCCCGAGCATCATCTGTTGCGCTCATGACAGACGGGTGGACGTCCAGCGGAACTATAAGCGCTCACTTCATCACAGCAGACTGGGAGATGAGAAGACACGCCCCCTCTACGAGAGTCACCTTGCGCAGGTACTGACACAAGCAGTGGAGGACTGGAAGATAAAGATATCCCAGTCACACGTGATAATGCCAAAAATCAAATAATTACAGAGAATGAGGCAGGACTGGGACCACAGATAGGTGCTTTGCACATGTAGTGAATTTGGCATCACAGAAGGGAATCTCAGTCAATAGGATGGAGCGCCTCTTTGGGAGGATCAGGAAGGTTTCTTACTTCCACCCAAGCACAACGGCTGCTCATGTGCTTAAGACAAAGCAAGAAATGCTAAAGTTGCCTGCTCATACATGATGTCCCAATGAGGTGGAACTCCACTTATGATATGTTGGAGCAGCAGGCAACTATATACTCTGCATTGACCCACAACACCCTGAAGACAAATGTCACCCTGTCTGATGATGATGTGAGAGTGGCAGGTGAGGTCCTCCAGGTGCTTAAACCCCTCAAAAGTGTTCCATCTCTACTGAGCACTGAAACTTCACCATCTGTGTCAATGATCCTGCCACTGAAAACAAGGATTCTACAATCCATGGCTCCAAGTGTGGAAGACAGCAGCATCACTCCAGATGTCAGGCTTTATGTTTCAAGGAAGATGATGTGCCTTCTTATGTTGCACTTTAACTTGTTTTTTATTCATGGTCATTGGTCCAAGTTTAAAGAAAGGAGGAATGCCTTTTTATGTTGCACTGTTTTTCATTAATTATGTTAAAAGGAAAATAAAAATGTATGTCAAGTTGATCAACAGATTGTATTATTCTCCAGTGCAATAACAGTACTGAAATGAAGGCAAAAAGGGCATTAATGGGAGCTTTAAAAAAAAAAGAAGAAAAAAAGAAGTAACTAAATAGTTACTTTTCACAGTAATGCATTACTTTTTGGTGTAAGTAACTGAGTTAGTAACTGAGTTACTTTTGAAATAAAGTAACTAGTAACTGTAACTAGTTACTGGTTTTCAGTAACTAACCCAACACTGGCTGTGGCTCCCCATTTGGAATTTGTCAGTTTCCATAAGATGTCGTTTCAGGAGCTGACTTTCAGTTTGGTGTTTTTGATGTGTTCCTTGAAGGAGAGGGTGCGGTCCAGGGTTATGCCAAGGTAGACAGGGTTGGGACAGTTCTCAAGTGGTGTTCCAGATCATTTGATGTTAAGAGGTTGGTTCGCATCCTGGTTCCTGAGATGGAACGAGCAGACTTGGGTCTTCGCAGGGTTTGCGTGTAGATGATTTTGCTCATAGTAGAGGAGTAGATCATTTAGGGCTGAGGTGAGGTTTGCTTCTACCGCTTCAAACGCACTCTCTTGAGATGTTACACAGAGGCCGTCAGCGTAGATGAATCGTTCAGTGTTCTGGTCCATTGGCTGGTCGTTGGTATAGATGTTATACAGAAGTGGAGCCAGCACACTACCTTGAGGTAGGTCGTTCTTCTGTCGTCGCCAGCGACTTTGCTTGTTGTTTAAAGTGACATAGAAGTGCCTGTCTTTCAAGAGGACTCCAATTAGGTCTGTGAGTGCCAGATCTTTTATCATCTCCAGGGTCTTTTTTAGGAGAAGGCGGTGGTTAACAGTTAACAGTTCTGTAGCTCAGATTCAATCCTGTCACACACGCGGTAACTAAGAGCTAAACTGTTATTTACTGTTACTCATACCGAAATCTTCGTCAGCCTCGGACCTCTTCGGGCGCCGGCATCTTCCGTCTCTCTGTTTTTTCCTCTCTCCTCTTGTCCCGCCCCTCCTCTCCTCCCATTCGCCAGTCCACCAGCCTGCAAGTCATTGATTGGCCGAACCTATGGCCAAGGTCCTGGGTGCGATTGGATGAAAACATTTTGAGGTATCTCAGGTTATTAGAGATACATACAGAAATATGTGCACAGTATTAGGTGTACACCTACATATGGGTGACATAGCAGGGAGATTGGGAGGAAACTTTTTGCATGGGATGGATCTTTACCTGATTTGAGAAGAGCTATGATTCTGTTTTTTCTCCAGATCTTTGGGATGGTTCTTGTCAGCATGTCGAGGATCCATTTCCGTGTCAGAGGTCCAAAGTGTTTGATCTCTTCAGTGAAAATGTTGTCCTGGCCGATGGCTTTACCGGTCTTAAGAGCATTGATGCTGGTATTGAGCTCTTCAGGGGAGAACGGCTCAGTCAGTCCGGTGGTTTGGGAGTACTGAAGTCGTACTACCTTTGGTCTTGGCTGTTTGGTTTTGGATTTTCCATTGAGCAGCAGCTGATGAGCAACTTGGTTGGCAGTGGTGGTATACTGTTGCTGTGTTGGGGTTGACGGGTCATTGCTGATTTTTCGGATCAGGCTCCATGCCTTTTTGCTGTTTTTCGCCATATCAGTTGTCTCCATCACGTTGTGCCATTTCCTTTGGCGGCATTCTGATAGGGAAATCATGAGGCTCTCACCTACTTCGATGGTTTTGTCAGCAAAGGGGTCAGATTCATAAAGTTGTTGGTATTGCTCATATAGTTTGCTGCTATGGGTATCAAGTCCAGGTATGTATTGAGTGCGGCAGCTTCTTGGGATGTTCTTTCGAGCTGCCTGGTGCACGAGCTTAGTGAAGTTGTCATAGCTTTTGGGGTCCGCTGGGAGATGGGCAATCTTCCTTCCGAGGTCTTCTTGGAAGCCAGGCCAGTTTGCTTTCCCGAAGTTGAATCTTCTCCGGAATGGGACAGTGGCTGGGGTAATTGCAGTGTTGAGTGTAATGCCAATGGGACGGTGTTGGGTTTTTTGGCAGGGGCTCCAATACCAGCTTCTTGCTGACTCCGGTGATGTTATGACTGACAAACACTATATCAGGGTTGTATCCTGCTTTCCATCGCCCGCTGTTGAATGACTTTGGTTGTTTGGCATCGTGGATCAGATTTAGCTGGTTTATTTCTGCCCATGCCTCCACTGCATCTCCATCTGCGTTGTAATTAGCATATATATCCCCATTGTGTGTTGTGGCTGTCAAAGTCTCCAATCACAATTTTTGGTTTTCCAGATGTTGGTATTTCTGGAATCATGAAGGGTGTGGGAGGTGGTTTGTAAACTGAGATGATGGTAATTCCTCCGAGCTCAGCAGTTAGGACTTTGATGTCATTTTCATCGCTCTTTGATGTTGATTCGATGATCAGCCCATTTTTCACCAGCATGATGCTTCCGTGTTTCTCATGTGGTCTTTCTATGAGGGTGGCCATTCCTTCTACACGAGGGCGAGGGTTTTTAGGCCCACGATGGGTTTCTTGCAGGCAGAGAATATCGCACTGATGCTCTCTGCAGAGTTTTGCATTAAGTTCTTCCTTAGTTGCAGATAGTCCTTCAATATTCAGAGATATAATGGTCAATGCTGGCCTTGGGGGCGGGCGTTGACCTCTCTTCCTGACTGATGGGCTACTGGCATTCGTTGAGCTTCTGGACATTGCTTGTCTTTCGGCTCGGCTTCAAAGTGTTTGGTAGAATTCGCAAGCAATAGCAATTATCACTTGGCAGGGGTCGCGACGTGGACGCTTCTACCATGACCCCCAACTGTATGATAAGCACTGTCCAATTCAAAAACCTGACATTAAGGACAGCACTGTTAAGGACAAACCGTGGATCACAAGGGGAATACTGAAGTCCTGCAAAAAGAAAAATTATCTTTACAGAAAACATTTAAAGCACAGAGCCAAAGAAACTGAACACAAATATAAAACGTACAAAAATAAGTTAACACAAATAATAAAGCACAGCAAAAGAACACATTTCTGTAACCTTTTAGAACAACATAAAAATAGCATCCAGAGTACGTGGAAAGTTTTAAATGGTATCATTAAAAAAGCATGACAAATAAGGAACATTCAAGCTATTTCATAGAAAATAATCAAACTTTAAATGACCCTAAGGAAATAACAGATGCTTTTAACACCTTCTTAGTGAATGTTGGACCCAACTTAGCAAATTAAATTGTACAACCCGAAAAACAGTGTCAAAATTCATGAACAGACCATTCAAAGCAACTTAGAATCGTTTTTCATTTCTCCTGTTCATGAAAGTGAAATCACAGAAATTGTAAATTCTCAGAAAAACAAGAAGTCAACAGACTGCTGTGACTTGGACATTTTTCTGATCAAAGAAATTGTTGATTTTATAGCTGTTCCCTTCACTTATATATGTAATATTTATTTTATACAAAGATGTCTTTCCAATGAAAATGAAAACGGCAAAAGTTATTCCCATCTTCAAAAGTGGAAATGAGCATCAGTTCACCAACTATAGGCCTATTTCTTTACTCTCACAATTTTCAAAAGTCCTTGAAAAAGTATTTGTTGTTTTATTGACAAGCATCACTTGCTAAGTGAACACCAATACGGTTTTCGATCAAACAGGTCTACTTCCATGGCAGTGAGGTAACCACTGCAATTGATAAGAAGGAGTTTGCTCTTGGCGTTTTTATTGACCTGAGCAAGGCCTTTGACACCATCGATCACACATTACTTTTAAACAAAATGCAGAGGTATGGTGTCAGAGGTCTTGCTCATGATTGGTTGAAAAGTTAATTTCGGCGGCAGAGAACAGTATGTGCATATGAAAAATGTAGATTCAGATAAAAAGATTATAACACATGGAGTACCCCAAGGTTCTGTACTGGGACCAACATTGTTTTTATTGTATATTAATGATATCTGCAAAATCTTTAAAAAACTCAACTGTATTTTCTTTGCTGACGATACGAGCCTGTACTGTTCTGGGCAAGACCTTGGCGAGCTCCTAGAGACTGTAGAGAGTTAACTCCACATACTAAAGCAATGGTTTGATGTCAATAAACTATCAATCAACCTAAATAAAACAAAATGTATCATTTTTAGAAATAGGAAAAATAACATACAGTGTCACATAAGAATTGATGATATGGAGATAAAAAGGGTGTATTCAACAACATTTTTGGGAATCTATATCATACTTGCCAACCCTCCCGAATTTTCCGGGAGACTCCCGAAATTCAACGCCACTCCCGAAAACCTCCCGGGACAAATATTCTCCCGAAAATCTCCCGATTTTCAGCCGGAGCTGGAGGCCACGCCCCCTCCAGCTCCATGCGGACCTGAGTGAGGACAGCCTTTTTTCACGACGGGAGGACAACAGGGTGACAAGAAATAAATCATCCAGACTAGAGATAAATTGTATGATTATGTTTATCTTACCTAAAAATAAATATATTTATTAATTAAAAATAAGTAAATAAATGTTTACTATATTATGCTAAAAACATCAAAATTCATTGTATTTTTATTTGTATTTTTTCTGACTCCTTATTACATCCAGCCATAGAATTTACATTAAAATAAACATATTTGAAATAATTAATTTTAAATTATCATAATAATTCATTTAAAATGACCATATTTAATTATTAAAATAATTGCTTGTTTATCAACAACTTTAGCATTTTATTCATTACATTTTGAAGCTCTCAGAAGCCAAGTTATGTTATATTCCTTAAGATTTATTTATGCAAGTTTGAAGTATCAATTATCTAAACACAGTTGTGTTTGCATATTTTCAGGAGATATATATATATATATATATATATATATATATATATGAAATACTTGACTTGGTGAATTCTAGTTGTCAATATACTCCTCCCCTCTTAACTACGCCCCCAACCACGCCCTGCCCCACCCCCGACCACGCCCCCAACCCCCACCTCCCGAAATCGGAAGTCTCAAGGTTGGCAAGTATGATCTATATAGATGATAAATTAAATTGGAAACTGTACATACATATACTCAAGACAAAGATGGCAAAAATTATTGCTATGTTACATAAAATTAAAAACTCTGTAAATCAAAAGGCTCTTAACATGTTATATACTTATTTTGTACTCCCATATCTTAATTATTGTGTTGAAATCTGGGGAAACAATTACAAATCAAACATCAACTCTATGTTCTTACTTCAAAGGAAAGCCATTAGAATTGTAAATTATGCGGATTATTATGACCATACCAATGCTCTCTTTATTAAATTAAAAACATTAAAACTGCACGATCTTGTTGACCTCAACACTGCTATTGTGACGTACAAAGCTCATAACCACATGCTGTCTGAGTGTGTACAGGAGAGGTTCAAACCTGGGGAGAGTACCTATGACCTCAGAGGCTAAGCTGTCTTTCAGAAAGCAAACATAAGAACGAGCTTAAAAAGTAGATGTGTTTCTGTCAGGGGGGTTCAACTATGGAACAGTTTGGATGATTCCTTAAAATGTTCCAGTTCCATTCACACATTTAAAAAACATTTTAAGACCAATGTCTTTTTTTTTCCCCACCTTTTTTAAGGAGCGCCGTAAGTGGCTGATCCGTAGGCGGTCCCGTCTTGTCCCCCTTTTAACATATGTCTGCTCTTAGTGGGACTGTGCCGAAAATGTAATTTCAGTTCTTATGTGTCTTGTACATGTTAAAGAATGGACAATAATAAAGCATCTTGAATCTTGAAAAATATATCACTCTTGAATAAACACAGTAGTTAATACTATGATCGATGTTAATTACAAACTAAATCTGGGATGTAAATAATAATAGAAGTATAGTTGTTTGTATATAGTATATAATTGGTACAAAGGTTTAACCAACACGTGAACAAGGATATTTCACATGTCTTTACACGGTGTATTTATAATATGTTGTGCAAAGGAAATTTCATATTTTTAGGAAGCTCATCATGTATTTGACATTGTTTATAGGGTTAGGTGCAATAAGTGTTCAACTTCAGCCCAAACCCTTTCGGTCTGCAACATTTTCAATTTATGAATGTACAACTGTTTGTTTATGTACAACTGTTTGTTTATTTTGTTGACCACTGACCGAAGAAAAAAATAATAAACTAAACTAAACTAACAAAAAAATCTACTTATTAATATAGATTACATATATATATATATGTATGTACTGTTTGTATGTATGTATACATATATATATATATATATATATATATATATATATATATATATATATATATATATATATATATATATATGTGTATATATATATATATATATATATATATATATATATTTATATATATATATATATATATATGTGTAACCTATATTTATTTTTATACATATATATATGTATATTTATAAGGAGATTTTTTGGTTGAAAACTTCAGGGAGTACACTATCTGGCATTTGGTGTACCTAATGTTGTGGCCCAGTTTCCCCAAAGACGCACGCGCAGTTACATTTAAATCAGGTTGAGGGTGTGTATTGCGCGTCTCCCATGGCGACGCGGCTCCGTGTCACGGCAGATTCCGTCTCCATGGCGATGGCTGCCTTTCCCGCCTCCCGACATGAAATGGACAAGAGAGGCAGAACCCCACAAGTGGACTTTAGTGAATAGATGAAAAGAGCTGGTGTCACTGACAGCTGCTGGCTAGATTTGCATTTTGAACCTTTTTTTTTCCCCCAGCAGAGTGACATATCTTCTTCTTCTGGATGTTTGCTCTTGCTTTTAATTATTTACTACTTTAATGAATAGTTCCTGCTGGACCGGGAAGTCTGCCGAGTCCTTCAGTTCAACTATTGATTTAGCGGGAATACGTATATGCGTGGAGTCGATACAGATAATAAAAATCACATTAAATGTTCAGAAATGCAAAAAAAATGGTGACAAATGTGTTTAACTGAAAAGATGTACGAGGTTTTAAGAAGGGAAACAAGCCAACACTCACTCCTCGCGACCATATTTCACCGTAATGACGATTTTATTCAGACTTATTGCTTGCATGTTTCATTTTTGAGTGGTTCCTTCTGCTGGAGGCGGCACTCAATCCAGAAGTACTCTGTGGAACATCCCCAGGCCCATTGTTGATTGAAGGCTCTTGAGCCCGGCCTTGGCTTGTTTTGATGTAGTGTTGCTCAAAGGTTGCCTGCAGGAATTAGACCTTTGTAGCCCCGTTGGCATCAAGGGCTCTCTTGTGAAATAGCAACAAAAGTTTTCTTGTTGCACACGGGGCGGACACACACACCAATACTGTAGAACAAGTGTGTATCAGCGGGTCTTGACAGGCTTTTTATGCTTTTTGAGCCTGGCGAGGAGATAAATAAGATTAACACAAAGCTCGGCTGCTCCCAGGAGAGCTGTTGGCTCACAAAGGGACGATCGGCACCCATTTTGATGACGGTTCATGTTCGCCGTGATCCCAGCCGCTGCTTTTGAGTGTTATTTTTGCGAGTTAAATGACGGCTGAAACTTTTGAAGAGCGCCTTAAAAAAAAAGTGGCAGATAGTATCTTAATAGCCAAGGTTGCAGCCTTCGAAACAAAACCCAGACGGATCCCACAAAATCACAAAGAAACACAACCTAAAGTGGTTACATTTTTGTAAATGTCTCTTTATATTAACAGCTGTGGCTGTAGGCAACCTCCTACTAAGGGATGGGTACCTATTAAAGTTTGAACCAATATGATACAAATTTCTGGTACCTGGGAATCAATATAGTGTATTTCCCGGGCTAAAGTAAAGATAAAGTACCAATGATTGTCACACACACACTGGGTGTGGTGGAATTTGTCCTCTGTATTTGACCCATCCCCTTGTTCACCCCCTGGGAGGTGAGGGGAGCAGTGAGAAGCAGCGGTGCCACGCCCGGGAATCATTTTTTGGTGATTTAACCCCCAATTCCAACCCTTGATGCTGAGTGCCAAGCAGGGAGGTAATGGGTCCCATTTTTATAGTCTTTGGTATGACTCGGCCGGGGTTTGAACTCACAACCTACCGATCTCAGGGCGGTCACCAGTATTTAAGTCCCACCCACCAAATTTTCGAAGCAATACATATTTTTACAAATATTTTTAAAAATCTTACCTTTAACATGGTCACTAATGCCTAGTTTCTGTTATGGTTTAACAGAGGGGAGATGACGGCTCAGACACCAGGGGGCAGTAATATTCAATAATTTGTTATATATATATATATATATATAGTCAATATAGTCAATATATATATAAATACTAAACAATACTAACTAATAAACTAAATTAAGCAAACGGAGAGTGTCAAAACCCAAGAGTGTGTGTGTGTGTGTGTGTGTGAGGCTATGTGTGTAGTTTGCTGACGGGTGTGTTACCAAGTGTTGTCGAGAGGGAAGGAACAAGGAAGTCCGTGGGGCAGGAAGATGATCCAGGGCAAGAGAGAAGAGACGAGGTCCGTGTCCAGGCGAGGGTCGAGGGTCGAGGAAGGCAGTCCAAAGTCCACAAGGGAAACAACGAGTAAGACTCGGGAAGGAACTACGGGAGAACAAACAAGGATGTCAGACACGGAGGGAAAACGCGAAGAGATTTACTGTTATATTATTATTCTCATTGTTGCTTTTTATTTTTATTCTTATTGTTATATTTTCTATTTTATTTCAATTTATACCCCCATTATTTACTTTTTACTTTTTAAATTTGATCTCATTTCTGTATACTGCTGCTGGAATTTACATTTTCCTGAAGGAACTCTCCTGAAGGAATCAATAAAGTACTACCTATCTATCTATCCATCTATCTATCTATCTATCTATCTATCTATGTATCTATCTATCTACTGTATCTATAAATCTATCTATCGATCTATCGATCTATTGATCTATCTATCGATCTATCTATCATTACAAAATATTGTGTAAATGTTTATTTAAACACCTTAATTGTTTCCAAACGGTGCCTGCAACACGGCAGTAAAACGGCTGATCAATCAAAACAGAAGTCATTGTCATGGATCCACTAGCTGCGGAAGCTAGCTCTCCAATCAGCCAAACAGACTCCATATTTCCACGGCAACGTTTTGGTGAATTTACGAAACTGAAACGATACAAACAGAATGCCATTGTAAGTTAATTATACTACCACAGACACTCGTAAATGTGTTAGCATATTTGCTTATGCTAACAACGTTAGCTTAATTACATCACGATAGCACATACAAATATGCATGGAAACACTCCTACAGACGTCACACACCAGGTATATTGTAAAACGTTCAAACATTGCTTGGAGTGATAAATGACATATTATTTAGAGCAGAACCGCTATGGGCTGATATACTTCCGGTTCAAAGCACAATACAGCAAATACATTTTCAAATTGCAGCACCTGCAGTGAGCGAACTTGTCCAAAAGATGGCGCCATAGCACAAACAGTAACACACCTTTTTGTTGTTTCTGTTGGGTTTATGTAAAAACAAATGTTTGAATAAAAAAACATTATGGATGTTAGCTAAGAAAAATTCATAAATTCCTATAAGTTTTGTAAGCCGCAGAGTGCAAAGCGTGGGGAAAAAACTAGCGGCTTATAGTCCAGAAAATACGGTGGTAGTTATATCTTGTGTGCAGGCATTTCAGTTTGTTGTCAGGAAGTAGTCGTTTGTCTTTTGTTGAGCCCTACAAAGTGTTTGTACTGTAAGTATTGCATTTGTTACAGATCCGTTGTTTATTGCAACGTGCGTCTTAGTTGTGGTTTCGATGACCAAATTTGGAGGTGTTGAAATCGCCATATATAATCGCTGATGTTAACCGATAGCATGTAGCATACAAGCTAGCACAATTTCGAAAAGTGGAGCCTTAATTTTAAGTGCTTTTTATCAGGCGTGCTTGCTTTGTTAGCATGAACAATTGCAACATGGGAGTCCTCTATGAATAAGCCTGTTTGCCCGCCAAGTGCTTTAGCCAGTGCTGAGTCAGCAACCAGACATGACATCACTCGCAAGCAACAAAGGTATCGAAAAAGGGTGTCGTTTAATTTTACGCGAATCGGTACCTGGTAGTACCCACGGAATTCGGTTGGTACTGTGAAAGTACTCCCATATGTTGTTTAAAAAAAACAAAAACAAAACACTCCAAGTGTAACCAGTGTGGCTGGACCTTGTGTACATTAGTAAACTCATTCCCTGACTACCGGGTTGAAAGCCCGGACTTTTAGCTCAGTAGCTAGCACGCTCATCTCTCAGGCGGACAACCATGGTTTGGGAAAAGGAGGGACTGAACCACGCAGGTTACACATGTACCAAGTCTCTGGAGTTTTACCAGTAATCAGTTCCAGAATTTCAGAGGGAGACGGAATTGGATGACAACTGAATCCATTTTTCTCATAAGAAAACACATATATTAATTAAAATCTGCGGAATGATACAAAGAGACGGTAGAAGAAAACATTTGACGAAAACTTTAGTCAAAAAACGAATCCTACGAAAGGTGTGACATAAGTAAAACCGAGGTACCACTGTACATTTCCAACCGTAATTGATAGTAAGGTTGTACGGTATGCCTGTATTAGTATAGTAGCGCGATACTAATGAATCATTTTCGGTACTATACCGCCTCTGAAACATACCGGTACCGCGTCATCGTCACGTCAAGTCATTGCTGAGCATGTTCGGCAGCGCACAATCACAGAGTACTTACAAAAAGACACAGTGTGTAGACAGAAAAGGGAGAACGGACGCATTTCGGCTTAAAAACTAACACTAAAGGTGAAGTTATAACACTGAAACGCCCTCAGGAAGAGGTGCTTTAAGACATGGCTAGCTAGCTAGCGGCTAACGTCTATCCGCCGTCTGTAGTGTTTTAGCTACTTCTAAATCACTAATCCTCGCCACCATGGCAACAAATAAAGTACGTTTCTTACAAGTATCATCCCTGCAGGACGAGGAGTAGCTAAACATGCTTCACTACACACCGTAGCTCACCGGCGTCAAAATGTAAACAAACGCCATGGGTGGATCGACACCTGACATCTACTGTAATGATACCAAGTACAGGCATGTATCTAGTCGATACTACTATGATTACGTCGATACTTTTTGGCATCACAACATCTTTCGTTTTTTTTAAATTCATATTATGTTTATGAACTCAGGAAATATGTCCCTGGACACATGAGGACTTTGAATATGACCAATGTATGATCCTGTAACTACTTGGTATCGGATTGACACCCAAATTTGTGGTTTCATCCAAAGCTAATGTAAAGTATCAAACAACATAGGAATAAGTGATTATTACATTTTAACAGAAATGTAGATAGAACATGTTAAAAGAGAAAGTAAGCAGATATTAACAGTAAATGAACAAGTAGATAAATAATTCATTTTCTACCACTTGTCCTTAATAATTTTGACAAAATAATTGAATGATAAATAACACAATATGTTACTGCATACGTCAGCAGACTAAATTAGGAGCCTTTGTTTGTTTACTTACTACTAAAAGACAAGTTGTCTTGTATGTTCACTATTTTATTTAAGGACTAAATTACAATAAGAAACATGTTTAATGTACCCTAAGATTTTTTGTTGAAATAAAGCCAATAATGTAATTTTTTTGTGGTCCCCTTTATTTAGAAAAGTACCGAAAAGTACCGAAATAATTTTGGTACCGGTACCAAAATATTGGTATCGGAACAGCACTAATTGATAGCAACAGTTTGTGTTGTATTCTAACATCTCAAATGGACGATTAATTCATTTCCAGGCAACTGACTGGTTTCCACAATCCTTCTCATCTGAGGTTTCTCATTTTCCCAGTTGTATTGAATGCAGCATCACAAGCGGCCCGAAACAGTGGCGTTGACATTTGGTTGAAATCCGTGACGCTCCCACACATCCACCCTGCGTGTGAAATCAAGCCAAAAAGTTTACGCAACGCCCTTTGACCTAACGTGCACCCTTCACGGCACCCTCGTCTTTATCCCCCCCACCCCCACGACCCACCCCCGCGCCTTGCAATGCTGGCATTTACGGAAAACAAACCTCCATGGATGGCTTCCCCCGAGATGAAATGTTGACTCTGTGTGCTGCCGGATAAACACTCAAGGACGCAAAAATTGCAATCATCACGCCCCTAATGCGCCGTCCATGGGCTCCTTTAATAAAAGACCTTTTGGTGTTCGCCGTGTTTGATACTCTTACACTGTAATATAATATTGACTGCGCTTATTTTGTGACGTGTTGACATTTTCAACAATCATCCCGCGCTAATGCAAAGAAAATGTTGACAGTGTGCGCCTGTCTTTGCTGCACCGTGTGACAAACACAAACATAATTATCCCTACACATTACCGGCGTACTCACAAAGTAATTATCATCAGACCTGTTCATTTTTATTGTCCTGTAATTGAATGGCATATTAATTATAGGTAGACACTTGACCGGAAATGATGGAATTTTCCTCTTTCAAATTGTGTGCTTTCTTCGTTAGAGGAAGTTTTTACTTGCCTTTTGTCACCAAAGTGGAGTTTGTCAGTGTGTGGTTCCATGTTTACTTGTGTTTTGAATTGTTTTGGAATTGCACAGTAGATTTCATTAAATTTTATCCATCCATCCATCCATCTTCAACCGCTTATCCGGAATCGGGTCGCGGGGACAACAGCTCCAGCAGAGACCCCCAGACTTCCCTCTCCAGAGCAACATTAGCGACTTCCTCCTGGGGAATCCCAAAGCGTTCCCAGGCCAGAGAGGATATGTAATCCCCCCATCTGGTCCTTGGTCTGCCGCGGGGTCTCCTTCCAGTGGGAGGTGCAACGAGGACCTCCCTAGGGAGACGCTCGTGAGGCATCTGCACGAGATGCCCAAACCACCTAAGCTGGCTCCTTTCAAAGCGAAGGAGCAGCGCCTCTACTCCGAGTCTCTCTCGGGTGACTGAACTTCTCACCCTATCTCTAAGGGAGATGCCAGCTACCCTTCTGAGGAAACTCATTCCGGCCGCTTGTATCCGCGATCTTATTCTTTTGGTCATGACCCACATTTCATGACCATAGGTGAGAGTACGAATGTAGATAGCTTTGCCTTCTGGCTCAGCTCTTGCTTCGTCACAACAGTGCGGCAGAGAGACTGCAATACTGCCCCAGCTGCTCCGATTCTCCGGCTGATTTCCTTCTCCATCTTTCCCTCACTCGTGAACAAGACCCCAAGATACTAAAACTCCTCCACCTGGGACATAGTCTCGTCCTCTACCTGGACTGTACAATCCATCGGTTTCCTGCTGAGAACCATGGCCTCAGATTTGGAGATGTTGATCCTCATTCCAGCCGCTGAACACTCTGCTGCGAACCGATCCAGTGAGAGCTGAAGGTCACCAACCGAAGGTGCCATCAGGACCACATCATCTGCAAACAGCAGTGACGCAACCGTTAGCCCCCCGAGACGTATACCCTCTCCGCCATGGCCACGACTCTGCCTAGAAATCCTGTCCATGAAAATCACAAACAGGATAGGTGACAGAGCGCCGCCCTGGCGGAGACCAACCCCCACTGGAAACGGATCCGATTTACATCCAAGCACCCGGAAACAACTCTCGCTTTGGTTGTACAGAGATTGGATGGCCCTCAGCAGGGTTCCTCTCACTCCGTACTCCCTCAGCACCTCCCACAAGATCTTCCAGGGGACCCGGTCATACGCCTTCTCCAAATCCACAAAGCACATGTAGACTGGATAGGCATACTCCCAGGCCTTCTCCAGGATTCCCGCAAGAGTAAAGAGCTGGTCAGTTGTTCCACGACCAGGACGGAATCCACATTGCTCCTCTTGAATCTGAGGTTCGACTATCGGCCGGACCTTCCTTTCCAGTACCTTGGCGTAAACTTTCCCAGGGAGGCTGAGTAGTGCGATACCCCTGTAATTAGCACACACCCTCTGGTCCCCCTTTTTGAAAAGGGGAACCACCACCCCAGTCTGCCACTCCCTCGGCACTGTCCCAGACTTCCACGCAATGTTGAAAAGGCGTATCAACCAAGACAGCCCATCAACATCCAGAGCCTTCAGCAAGTCTAGACGGATCTCGTCAACCCCCGGTTGACGAGATTTCATTGTATTTTTGTAACAATAATTGCGGTTAAGTCTACGTGGTGCTTGTTTGACAAAAGCAAATAAGTGCCGGGATCAAAAACATTAGCAGCTGTGGCTGTAGGCAACCTCCTGATGTTGTCCTTTTTTTAATTAACTCCAGCACATAGCTGTTTAGCTGCATTTGAAGCATGCCGACTTAAGTCGTAATAACCAGACTGAAAAAAGAAGAAAGCGCCTCATTTCGGTGCTAAATTAGTACAACGTCAGCCACCGACAAACAAGGGCGTGGCAGTGATATTGTGCAAGAAACGTCTTGTTAGTAATGTAGCATCCCAACAGAAGTACACAGAGTCTGGCGCTCTCTTTAATTGTTACTGTCAACCTTGTTACGGTACAGCGGGGAAGAAGGAGACGGCACAGATGCTGGGAGGTCGTTTTAGCTCTATGGTGTGACTATGTGTAGTGATTGACTGAGTCATGTTACCAGGAGTGTTGAGTGAGGTGGGGAAGTCCAAGAGGGCAAGGCGAGCTCGGAGATACAGGGATAGGCAGGAGGTCAGGGGCAAGAGTGAGGCGTCAAAGTCCGTGTCCAGGCGGGAGGTCGACATCCAATAGGGCCGTCAGGGAACCAGAGGGAATACGGGGAGACGAGACACACAGCTCGTAACCAGGGAACGGAGGAATGCTGCTGGAACGACACAGGAACACGAGACACATGATCACGGAGGAGGAGAAAACACAAAGAGAGAGAGAGAGAGTGAGCATAGAGCTAGACAAACCTTAAGAGAAGCCATAACATAATAACCGCCGCAGCGCTACACTAGCCTTTAGCCACAACAACATGACAGCACTTCCTCATTAAGCACCAATGATGGGTATGGCGAACAGGGTTGCATTCAGGACCACCCGGAATTATGAACATCAAATGTTACAACTAAAGTAAATTTTTGCACGTTCTATTTACTTTATTCTTGCAATAATTATGACAATGTGTTGACATTATTTCTTATTTTTGATTATTTAAAATATTTAAGGTACCAGTAGAGTGGAAAAACAAGTTGCCTCTATATTAAAGCTATTATCATATATGTCTGATTTATGACACCAAAAGACTTCCAAAGTTTGCGAATAAATAGATATGATCAAAATAGTATCAATCTCACAGAGATTCCCGAGCCATTTTGAGAGATAATGAGGAAGCCAGTCACGTGAGGAACCACAGATCCCTTCCCCATCAACAACAATGCTAATCAAGCAGACTTTGTGAGAGCCAACAACGATTACTCATGGAAAAATTGTGATCCAGGACCTTATATTTTTGAGCCCGAACACAAAGAGGATGAGAAATACCGTATTTTTCGGAGTATAAGTCGCACCGGAGTATAAGTAGCACCTGCCAAAAATGCATAATAAAAAAGGAAAAAAACATATATAAGTCGCACCGGAGCCCGGCCAAACTATGGAAAAAACTGCTACTTATAGTCCGAAAAATACGGTAAGTTTTAGAGACCGAGAGATGGATGCAGTTTCATTGTGACACTAGCATCCACAGCATTGCTCGGTGCTAAACATACAAACTACCGTATTTTTCGGAGTATAAGTGGCTCCGGAGTCGCACCTGCCGAAAATGCATAATAAAGAATGAAAAAAACATATATAAGTCGCACTGGAGTATAAGTCGCATTTTGTGGGGAAATGTGTTTGATAAAACCCAACACCAAGAATAGACATTTGAAAGGCAATTTAAAATAAATAAAGAAAAGTGAACAACAGGCTGAATAAGTGTACGTTATATGAGGCATAAATAACCAACTGAGAACGTGCCTGGTATGTTAACGCAACATATTATGGTAAGAGTCATTCTAATAACTATAACATATAGAACATGCTATTCGTTTACCAAACAATCTGTCACTCCTAATCGCTAAATCCCATGAAATCTTATACGTCTAGTCTCTTACGTGAATGAGCTAAATAATATTATTTGATATTTTACGGTAATGTGTTAATAATTTCACACATAAGTCGCTCCTTAGTATAAGTCGCACCCCCGGCCAAACTATGAAAAAAACTGCGACTTATAGTCCGAAAAATACGGTAACCATAAAACAAAACAATAAAACAAACACTTTCTGTAATATTTCCACTCTTGCTGGGGTGCCGACCGACGAGACGCTCACATAACTTTGTTTACGTGAAGATTCAATCGCAATCCTCACAAAGGGTGAAAAAGCTGGAAGCGTCTTTTGGGGATGTGAAAGTCGACCAGCCTGTCGGTCCATGGCCACATGTGTCTACTACCAGGTGAGAGATGCATGAATTATAATCTAGAATTTACTTCCAGCAAGTTTGAGAAAAAGCAAAAGCAGCCGCCGTCTTATAGTGTGTCAACAATAGCAGCGTAAGCTAGCATTAGCTCACTGCTATCAAAGCGCCGCTAAAATAGTCCGTCTGCGTTAGCGCTTATAATAACAATATCTCTCATAATTGGTTAATGTTCAGGTCACGACATGTAAATGGAGGATTGCTGGCACTTTCTGGATGTTTTAGAGAGAGTATAATGAACGGAACAGAGGACCCTCGATCTGTTGACTCACTTGTTAGCTATTTATTTATGATTTCAAATGCATACAAAGCCAATCATATACAATATGTTCTTATCTTACAAACCCCGTTTCCATATGAGTTGGGAAATTGTGTTAGATGTAAATATAAAAGGAATACAATTATTTGCAAATCATTTTCAACCCATATTCAGTTGAATATGCTACAAAGACAACATATTTGATGTACTGATAAACATTTTTTTTTTTGCAAATAATCATTAACTTTAGAATTTGATGCCAGCAATACGTGACAAAGAAGTTGGGAAAGGTGGCAATAAATACTGATAAAGTTGAGGAATGCTCATCAAACACTTATTTGGAACATCCCACAGGTGAACAGGCTAATTGGGAACAGGTGGGTGCCATGATTGGGTATAAAAGTAGATTCCATGAAATGCTCAGTCATTCACAAACAAAGATGGGGCGAGGGTCACCACTTTGTCAACAAATGCGTGAGCAAATTGTTGAACAGTTTAAGAACAACATTTCTCAACCAGCTATTGCAAGGAATTTAGGGATTTCACCATCTACGGTCCGTAATATCATCAAAGGGTTCAGAGAATCTGGAGATATCACTGCACGTAAGCAGCTAAGCCCGTGACCTTCGGTCCCTCAGGCTGTACTGCATCAACAAGCGTCATCAGTGTGTAAAGGACATAACCACATGGGCTCAGGAACACTTCAGAAACCCACTGTCAGTAACTACAGTTGGTCGCTACATCTGTAAGTGCAAGTTAAAACTCTCCTATGCAAGGCAAAAACCGTTTATCAACAACACCCAGAAACGCCGTCGGCTTCGCTGGGCCTGAGCTCATCTAAAATGGACTGATACAAAGTGGAAAAGTGTTCTGTGGTCTGACGAGTCCACATTTCAAATTGTTTTTGGAAACTGTGGCCGTCGTGTCCTCCGGACCCAAGAGGAAAAGAACCATCCGGATTGTTATAGGCGCAAAGTTGAAAAGCCAGCATCTGTGATTGTATGGGGGTGTATTAGTGCCCAAGACATGGGTAACTTACACATCTGTGAAGGCGCCATTAATGCTGAAAGGTACATACAGGTTTTGGAGCAACATATGTTGCCATCCAAGCAACGTTACCATGGACGCCCCTGCTTATTTCAGCAAGACAATGCCAAGCCACGTGTTACATCAACGTGGCTTCATAGTAAAAGAGTGCGGGTACTAGACTGGCCTGCCTGTAGTCCAGACCTGTTTCCCATTGAAAATGTGTGGCGCATTATGAAGCCTAAAATACCACAACGGAGACCCCCGGACTGTTGAACAACTTAAGCTGTACATCAAGCAAGAATGGGAAAGAATTCCACCTGAGAAGCTTAAAAAATGTGTCTCTTCAGTTCCCAAACGTTTACTGAGTGTTGTTAAAAGGAAAGGCCATGTAACATACTGGTGAACATGCCCTTTCCCAACAACTTTGGCACGTGTTGCAGCCATGAAATTCTAAGTTAATTATTATTTGCAAAAAAAAAATAAAGTTTATGAGTTTGAACATCAAATATCTTGTTTTTGTAGTGCATTCAATTGAATATGGGTTGAAAAGGATTTGCAAATCATTGTATTCTGTTTATATTTACATCTAACACAATTTCCCAACTCATATGGAAACGGGGTTAGTACATAAGGATTGTGAATGATAAACAGCACATCTCTTTCCAATTGTTGCGTATTTCCAGTATGACTTATCTGATAATATAGTCAGAGTACAGAAGCGTTACTATTGTGACGTCAATATCCGAAAATAGCCGAAGGAATATTCAAAATGGCTGACTGAATTTGTGGCATTTTGTGAGGTTTAAACGGTATTTTTCCAGTTTGCATATTGTAAATACAATTTATTTTCATAGCGGAGTTGAACAAATGTGCACAGCACTCTTATTGTGAAGGCTGGAAGTGCAGTTCAGTTCTTAAGGGCACTTGACAGCTGCTATGTTTATGAGTGTGGAGACTACTTACTGTTGATTTTGGTTTTATGTCTACAAGACAGAGTCAGAAGCACTGCAAGTTCAATGCAGAAAATATATTTTTCAACAACTAGCACCACACTAAAATGAACTTGATATGAAATAAAACGGAGGCAACATCACACAGTAAACAATACACGCACACGTGCACACACTACTACTCAGAGAGAATAACAAAAAAACAAATGAATGATTGAACTGACAGCCTCGCAATCCTACAATGCCCTGTTTGTGGACAAGGAGACTACAGCCATGGAAGCACACTCAACCTCTTTATTAACAAGAGGTAACACAATACAGTAAACAAAAAAATTCCACAGAGCTGCCGTTACTGCCCGCAAACTGCTAGTCTGATCTATCAGAATCAGAAATATTTTAATAATCCCCAAAGGGAAATTAAGATTTTCACCACAATCCCATTCAAAAGCAGACAAACATTACAGAAAGACAGAACAGGATCGCTGACGGGTCTGCCAACTTCCAGCGCACCTTACAAAAAAGGTGAGAAACAGGTACAAATATTCAGTCCAAGCCTGGACCCCTGGAGGGGGTTTTCAGACTGAGGCCAAAGAAAGAAAAAAAAAAAACACAAAGCCATAGCACATATAAACATATGAGTGTAAGAGGGAAACGTCAAAGGAAATTAAAAGAGCAGAGCTGATGCAACCAGTCACTTCAACACACAGCCACAAAAGTAAAACAACAACAACAACAAAACATATACACTGTGGTGGCCTCTGCAGTGTTCCATGCCATCGTCTGCTGGGGTGGGGGGAGCATTGCCAGAGAAAAGAGCAGACCCAACAAAGCAACCAAGAGAGCCGAACAGCCAAAACTGAGCTAATGCTGCTCTGTCTGGGCACTGACAGCAACAGGTACTGCCTTATAAAGGCAACACACACAAAGTTAAAGTACCAATGATTGTCACACACACACTAGGTGTGGTGAAATTATCCTCTGCATTTGACCCATCCCCTTGTTCACCCCCTGGGAGGTGAGCAGCAGCGGTGGCCACGCCTCGGAATCATTTTCCAACCCTTGATGCTGAGTGCCAAGCAGGGAGGTAATGGGCCCCCATTTTTATAGTCTTTGGTATGACTCGGCCGGGGTTTGAATTCACGACCTACCGATCTCAGGGCGGACACTCTAGCCACTGAGCAGGTTACCTATCACTCTAGTCTCATGAAACATCTCTCAAATGCATATGCCAGATATTTGAAGTTTTTTTTGTTTTTTTTTAAGTTACACAATAATTACTTCCCTTTGTGTCATAATTACATGAATTAATGAGTAATTCCGTGAGTAATTCAATTAGTTTTTTGGCAAAGTAACAAGTACCTATAATTAACTACTTTTTTAAAATAATTTGCCAAACAAACACTGTTCCTATTGAAATGGTAAAAAAAATATATTATCCAATAGCAGCAATATTTGGCAATATATCGAGGTAGACCTTGGAGGGATTATGTCAAGGGGATGGGTCAAATGCAGATAGTGTGTGTGTGAGACAATCATTGGTACTTTAACTTTAACTTAACTTTAACTTTAATTTGCATCAGCCTGCGACACATGGTCATTTTGATAGTAGGCTAATATAGCTAATTAGCCACTTACATCATGTGTTGTCTTCATTATAACACTTATATAAGACTTTTAAAGTCATTTCAATAGTACGCTAATGCAGCTAATATAGACACTGTGTGACTATCAGTGGTACTTTAACTTTAGCACCTCCATGTCTCCCTGGTGCAGGGGTCTGCAACCTGCGGCTCTTTAGCGCTGCCCTACTGGCTCCCTGGAGCTTTTTCAAAAATGTATGAAAATAGAAAAAGATGGGGGGGGGGGAAATATAGTTTAGTTTTAATAGGGTTTCAGTAGGAGGACAACATGACAAAATCCTCCCTAATTGTTAGAAATCCCACTGTTTATATTAAACATGATTCTCTGATGAGAGTATTTGGCGAGCGCCGTTTTGTCCTCATTTTGGCGGTCCTTGAACTCACCGGAGTTTGTTTACGTGTATAACTTTCTTCAACATGCCAGAGAAATACATATTTATGCCACTCCTTCTTTGTCTCATTTTGTCCACCAAACGTTTTATACTGTGCGTGAATGCACAAAGGTGAGCTTTGTTGATGTTATTGACTTGTGTGGAGTGTTTATCAAGCATATTTGGTCACTGCATGACTGCAAGCTAATCGATGCTAACATGCTATTTAGGCTGGCTTTATGAACATATTGCATCATTATGCCTCAATTGTAGGTATATTTGAGCTCATTTAATTTCCTATGTCCTCTGTGTATTTAATTTTTATCGGCATGTCTCATGACGTATTATCTGTATGTAATAATGGCTGCATGTCTGATAGTTGTTTGTGTGCCATGTTGTTCCAGACCACAGCAAACGATACCCATCTTGCATAGATTCTAATAAATTCATCAGAAGAAGACAGCCCGCCATTTCCTTTAACTTGGACATACACATCGATACCTTTGGCCATTCCAAGACAGTCATTTAGAGGAGTTATCTTACCCTCTGAGAAGGTTTACTAATGTTTTCCAATGTTGTAAAAATAAAAGTAGGCTAATATAGAGACACGTAAATCATGTGTTGTCTTCATTATAACAGTTGTATAAGACTTTTAAAGTCATTTCGATAGTAGGCTAATATAACTAAAATCGACACGTACATCATGTGTTGACTTCATTATATCACTTATAGAAGGCTTTTCCTTTTTTGCGGCTCCAAACCGATTTTTTTTTTTTTTTTTTTTTTGGACCAAAATGGCTCTTTCAACATTTTGGGTTGCCGACCCCTGCCCTGGTGGAAGAGGTGTTGGAGACCAGAAAGTCATTCCACGTAACATGACCTGGCTAAGTGGAAAATGTCATGTCTGTGTGATCATGTTTTGTTTTAGTCATGTTCGGTTTTGTTTTTGGACTTTTTGTGCACTTTTGTTTTGTTTTGTCACCATAGCAACCATTAGTTTTCACCTGTCACGTCACGCACCTGTTTCACGTTTTGAGTCACGCACCTGCTTTCACTAATCATGTCTATAGTATTTAAGTTCATTGTTTTCAATTTGTCGTTCTGACGACATCTTGCATTTATGCTCTACACACTCTTCATCCTCTTAGATCATGCTTCATGTCCCATGCCAAAGTAAGTTTTTGTTCCAGGTTTATAGTCGTTTTGGTTTCATAGTTTGTTCTCCGCCATTGTGCGCGCCTTTTGTTTACTTCCTTTTTTTTTTTTTTTTTTGGACATCTGGGATCTGTCCGTAAGGGGGGATTCTGTCATGTCTGAGTGATCATGTTTTGTTTTAGTCATGTTCGGTTTTGTTTTTGGACTTTTTGTGCACTTTTGTTTTGTTTTGTCACCAGAGCAACCATTAGTTTTCACCTGTCACGTCACGCACCTGTTTCACGTTTTGAGTCACGCACCTGCTTTCACTAATCATGTCTATAGTATTTAAGTTCAATGTTTTCAGTTTGTCGTTCTGACGACATCTTGCATTTATGCTCTACACACTCTTCATCCTCTTAGATCATGCTTCATGTCCCATGCCAAAGTAAGTTTTTGTTCCAGGTTTATAGTCGTTTTGGTTTCATAGTTTGTTCTCCGCCATTGTGCGCGCCTTTTGTTTACTTCCTTTTTTTTTTTTTTTTTGGACATCTGGGATCTGTCCGTAAGGGGGGATTCTGTCATGTCTGAGTGATCATGTTTTGTTTTAGTCATGTTCGGTTTTGTTTTTGGACTTTTTGTGCACTTTTGTTTTGTTTTGTCACCAGAGCAACTATTAGTTTTCACCTGTCACGTCACGCACCTGTTTCACGTTTTGAGTCACGCACCTGCTTTCACTAATCATGTCTATAGTATTTAAGTTCAATGTTTTCAGTTTGTCGTTCTGACGACATCTTGCATTTATGCTCTACACACTCTTCATCCTCTTAGATCATGCTTCATGTCCCATGCCAAAGTAAGTTTTTGTTCCAGGTTTATAGTCGTTTTGGTTTCATAGTTTGTTCTCCGCCATTGTGCGCGCCTTTTGTTTACTTCCTTTTTTTTTTTTTTTTTGGACATCTGGGATCTGTCCGTAAGGGGGGATTCTGTCATGTCTGAGTGATCATGTTTTGTTTTAGTCATGTTCGGTTTTGTTTTTGGACTTTTTGTGCACTTTTGTTTTGTTTTGTCACCATAGCAACCATTAGTTTTCACCTGACACGTCACGCACCTGTTTCACGTTTTGAGTCACGCACCTGCTTTCACTAATCATGTCTATAGTATTTAAGTTCATTGTTTTCAGTTTGTCGTTCTGACGACATCTTGCATTTATGCTCTACACACTCTTCATCCTCTTAGATTATGCTTCATGTCCCATGCCAAAGTAAGTTTTTGTTCCAGGTTTATAGTCGTTTTGGTTTCATAGTTTGTTCTCCGCCATTGTGCGCGCCTTTTGTTTACTTCCTTTTTTTTTGTAGTTATAGTGTTTAAATAAATATGTACTTACATTCCCGTCTCGCCCGAGCCAACTTTCCGTTGCATCCCGGAAAAGCAAACACCCAGGACCAAGTCATGACAGAAAAAGAGAATGGAGTTACAGATTCTTACTGCGTGATGGAGGCACTTTGAAGGTAAAAAAACCACATCTGCTCAACAAACCTAAATCATCCGGTTCCGGTCTCTGGATCGCCGTCCCAGCAGGCAGGCATCACATTGAAGAGGCTTGTCTCTGAGGTGCAAGATCAGACTGTCTGCTGAGAAGCTTTGTCTGAGGAAAACAAAATAACATTCTAGAAAGAAGCCAAATGCTTGGTTAGGACCGTCTCACAGTCCTGCCGGACGGACCTCACAGGAGCTCTTTTTGAGGTTTGCCGCATGTCACGTTCGCGAACTCGCTCTTCATTCCGACGTCATTAGCAGACACGTATCTTTGCGAAAGGTATAAGTCTGATCCTTCACCTTCTTTTGCTATTAATACATCCTGGAAAAACAGGATGAAAGGTTCCTTTTTTTCCACCCCCGAGAGTTTGATCATCACTTTGTCCTTCGCGATTTCTCCGAGGACTTTTATAAGACAAGGCAATCAAAAGGGACTTATCCGACTTGGAAAAGTGACCCGAGCTCTCGCTGTTGACACTCGCCGACGTAAAAACCCGTCAAAGGCATCTTTTTTTCTATGGTGGATGAACTTGACTCCACAACTCTTGCGTGTTGGCAAGAAAACGCTTTACTATCACTAATTCAAGGCTCCCTGTTACGGTTTGTACAGGGGAAGAAGACGGCACAGACAACAGGGACGTTGTTTCGCACTATATTTAATTATATATATACACACACTATATATAAATCAGAAATGAAGTTTGTGAACTAGTCCAAATATGTGTAAGGTGTGCGACTATGTGTAGGAATTAAATGTAGTGTGTTACCAGAAATGTTGAGCGAGAGGCGGAAGTCCAAAAGGGGCAAGGCTGTCTCAGAGGTCTGTGAGAACAGGCAGGAAGTCGGGGGCAATAGTGAGGCGTCCAAGTCCGTGTCCAGGCGGGAGGTCGAGATCAAGAAGGGGCAGCCAAAGAACCAAAGAGGAACACAGGGAGACAAGACACACAGCTCGTAATGCGGGAACGGAGGAAGGCTGTGTACAGGAACAGATCGCTACTTTCTGGCACAGGATAGCAGGTTTCACTAGCTTAAGAAGGCAGGTCTTCTCATCAGCGACAGGTGCGTTGATTGCTGATGATTGAATGCAGCCGCTTGCTGCAGCCGGAGTGGCGCGCGCCTGGCGTGCTCTTGGAGGTGCACAAATGAACGGGCCGTGACACTCCCTCTTTCACAAAAGTGAAAAAAATGTGTCCCTAGAAGCTGTTTTTGAGCACGGAAATGTCTCCCTCACTTTGTTGGGCTTTAACAAAAAAAGCAGGCTTTGTAACATGTTTGAAAATGCGGCCTGAGGTTGATGTTGCTGTAGTGTAATCTGAGCATTTTAGCTCATCTAAAGAAGAGGAGGCAGTGTGAGGGGTGGCTAAAAGAAAGATTTGGAGATTAATTCAGTATTATTCAAGATTAATTAGTCATCTCTGTGACCCAATTAATGACAAACTGTATAGATGAATATTACGCATTGATATATTCTAATATTAATGCACTTTACTCGTCTATTTGTTATTTATTGTTGTGCTCGTTAAAGACAAAAAGTGAACTTTTTCCAGCACGATGTGAAGGGGGCGGTATAGCTCGTTTGGCAGAGTGGCCGTGCCAGCAACTCCAGGGTTCCAGGTTCGATCCCCGCTTCCGCCATCCCAGTCACTGCCATTGTGTCCTTGGGCAAGACACTTTACACACCTGCTCCCAGTGCCACCCACACTGGTTTAAATGTAACTTAGATATTGGGTTTCACTATGTAAAGCGCTTTGAGTCACTAGAGAAAAGCGCTATATAAATATAATTCACTTCACTTCACTTCTTTGCTCAATAGCGTTTTCGCAGTAGATCTTTACAAACAGCTGAACCTTCCTGTCACTTAGAAAATCGTTCACTAGCATTTTTGCAATAGGTCCCAACTAGGGATGGGTACCAGGCACCGATTCACGTAAAAATCCAACAGCACCATCTTTTGGTACCCGGGTTGCGCGTGACCGCAAGTGACAAATTCCAGGCCCACAGGCCACACCTGGCCAATAGGGATGGGCGATATGGACTATCACTATAACCTACCATTTGTGGTGAAAACGATAAACATGAAAAAAAATACCTATAGTACTCCTCACTACACCTCAACACGAAGGCCATTAAACTACCGTATTTTTCGGCGTATAAGTCGCACCGGAGTATAAGTCGCACCTGCCAAAAATGCATAATAAAGAAGGAAAAAAACATATATAAGTCGCACTGGAGCCCGGCCAAAATATGAAAAAAACTGCGACTTATAGTCCGAAAAATACGGTACATCAATTAAGTTTAAGTAGCACACCTATACTGCAAAGCTCTAGTAGTATGCTTTGCTCACCATACGTTATGGAAACTATTTTTCTGTCAGCAATATTATAAACATTATTACTATGAGTTTTATATTACAAATCAATCAGATAGTGTTATGATGCGACTTCAGTGCGAACGCTCCCGAGCCCCCGTCGCATAATGGAGGATAATGATGACGCTTAAAAGAGACGGTTACAAAATAAACAGTTGACAAATTATCAGCAACAGGCGAAAATGATGTTTTAGGAACTCACGTTCACACCACTGATGGCCAGCAGCAGACATCGAGGTAAATGTACCCAAAACTGCGGGATACATCTCCGCGGTTCAGAAAATGTTGACTTTAATTGCTAAGAATCCTTGAAATTGCCACAAATGCGCCAGAACTGAGATAACGAGAATTGAAGTATGTCTACTTCCGAGTTTACGTCATGACGCCATGTCTGTATTCTGGTCAGTTTGCATTCACATTGGAGTCTTATACAGTGCTTGAATGCACAAAGGTGAGCTTTGTTGATGTTATTGACTTGTGTGGAGTGTTTATCAAGCATATTTGGTCACTGCATGACTGCAAGCTAATCGATGTTAACGTGCTATTTAGGCTGGCTTTATGAACATATTGCATCATTATGCCTCAATTGTAGGTATATTTGAGGTCATTTAATTTCCTATGTCCTCTGTGTATTAAATTTTTATCTGCATTTCTCATGACGTATTATCTGTATGTAATATTGGCTGCATGTCTGATAGTTGTTTGTGTGCCATGTTGTTCCAGACCACAGCAAACGTTACCCATCTTGCATAGACTCTAATAAATTCATCAGAAGAAGACAGCCCTACACCTATAGTACTCCTCACTACACCTCAACACGAAGGCCATAAAACTACCGTATTTTTCGGAGTATATGTCGCACCGGAGTATAAGTCGCACCTGCCAAAAATGCATAATAAAGAAGGAAAAAAACATATATAAGTCTGGACACTTTTTTTTTTTTGTAATGTGAATGATTACATAAAAAGATCAGATTTGACAAAAGAAAATCTGAATTGGACATCCAACCCTGCAGTGTTGTAAAAGCAATGAATATAGCCTTGATGCTGCTGCTGACTGGCAAAAACAAATATTTGACACACACAAAAGTAACTATAATTGGTTCTGTTAAGTAACGGTAGCTATTTTCACATTTTTAACTGTATCCACTCCGCATCCATTGCACCGGTCACCCAGTGTGGGGTCCCCACATCTGTGGTCCCTCCCAAGGTTTCTCGTTGTTCCCATTGGGTTAGTTTTTTTCTTGCCCTGACGTGGGATCTGAGCTGAGGATACTGTTGTGGCTTGGGCAGCCCTTTGAGACATTTGTGATTAAGGGCTATATAAGTAAACTTTGATTGATTGATTGATCAATTCTCAAGTACCGGAAATTGGTACCAGATCGTTTGAAATGTGAACGGTACCCGTCTCTAGGTAATATAATTGTCAAGACTTGGTCCTGGGTGTTTGCTTTTCCGGAAGGCAACGGAAAGTTGGCTCGGGCGAGACGGGAATGTAAGTACATGTTTTATTTAGTATATCAAAAAAAGAACAAACGAAAAGCGCGCACAATGGCGCAGGTACAAAACTAGGCTATTGAAAACAAAACTTGCACATAGGCAGAAACTGTGAACAATGAAACAAAAACACTAACTGTGGCATTAATAAACAAAAAACTTACTTGGCATGGACTATGAAGTGCACAGAGGTAAACAGAGTGTGACAGGGGTATGAATCCGGATGTCGCCAGAAAGACAAACTGAAAACAATGAACTTAAATACTACAGACATGATTAGTGAAAACAGGTGCGTGACTCAAAACGTGAAACAGGTGCGTGACGTGACAGGTGAAAACTAATGGTTGCTATGGTGACAACAAACAAACGTGCACAAAAAGTCCAAAAACAAAACCGAACATGACTAAAACAAAACATGATCACACAGATATGACAATAATATTGTTACGTTTATCTTATTATATTTGTTATTAATATATATATATATATATATATATATATATATATATATATATATATATATATATATATATATCATATACTGTATGTAATTTAAGGCTCCAGCGCCCCCCGCGACCCCAAAGGGAATAAGCGGTAGAAAATGGATGGATGGATGGATGGATGGTATGTAATTTACTCTTGTGAGATTTTTTCTTTTGAATAGTTCAAAGAATTTGTGAAAAATTGCTAACAAACATGACGTACATGATTTACATTAAAACTTCAGAAAGTACACTACCTAGCATTTGGTGTACCTAATGTTGTGGTTGTTTAATTATGTACAGTATATATTATCATCATAACTTCATGCTTAAGGGCCGTTGCTATAAAGTATTGTCAATTGTGCTGAAGTGGTATTTTTGTATTTGTGCAGAGCTCGCAATCCAAAAGATTGCCAGCCTCTTTATCAATGTTGTGTCCAGACTCGGCCTGGTGACTGCCAAGGCCGAACATCGGGTACCGGGACGCAGACAAAGCAGAGACTGGGCGATAGCACCAAGTGTCAACATATTTGCATTTTTGTATAATCATATATTGTGTCTAACTGGATTTGTCGAGATTACCCCCTTCCCTCAGCGACAGTGATGTAATAGGGACATTCCTAATAAATAGAGTAGATACGCGGGCAGTATTTTTAGAACGTAGTTTGGATCTGTAACTAGAATACAGCCCAAAACACGTGTCTTCTCGAGCTAAATTGAACTCTGTCTCTGCATGATTCCTTGCTTCTTGTCTGATTATTAGATGTCATCAGTGTTTGAACCTGACAGTGGTCCGGTTTCCCCAAAGGCACACACACACCTAGTTAAATTTTAATCAGGATAAGTGTATGTTGCGACGCAGCGCCATGTCAAAGGCTGTCTTTGTCTCCATGGCGATGACCGCCTTTTCCCGCCTCCCGACATCAAATGGACAACCTACCTCGATGTAACGTTGCAATTTTCAAAGCCAGCAAAGCAATTGACTCAATCAGCGCTCCAACGTAAGTAAAGTAAGGCTCCACTTTTCTATAAAATGGGCTCGTCTGGTGCGTTGGCTTTGCTGTTGACATGCTATTGATTAGCATTAGCGATTTTTACAAGGCAATTTCAACATCTCCAAATTTGTTAATGAAACCTACAACAAAGATGCACGTTGCAATCAAACAGCTGGTGCGTTATGAGTACAATACTTACAATATTAACACTTTTTAGGGCGCAGCAAAAGACTAGACAGCAAAGGCTGAACTGACAAGGAAATAAGATAACATTGCATTGCTCCAAAGACATGCACCTGGGGATAGGTTGATTGGCAACACTAAATTGGCCCTAGTGTGTGGATGTGAGTGTGAATGTTGTCTGTCTATCTGTGTTGGCCCTGCGATGAGGTGGCGACTTGTCCAGGGTGTACCCCGCCTTCCGCCCGATTGTAGCTGAGATAGGCTCCAGCGCCCCCTGCGACCCCCAAAAGGGAATAAGCGGTAGAAAATGGATGGATTGATGCAATGGTATGAAAAGGGGTAGGATAAGCTCAGCTTCTTCCTACCCCTTTTCGGCAGGGGTAGGATAAGCTCAGCTTCTTCCTACCCCTTTTCGGATGTGCTGCAATGAAACAACTGGAAATATGTGATGAATTACATTGCATTGTATGCATGTTCGAAATAAACTGAAACCGACAAGCCAAAACACTATAAATCAGTGTTTTTCAACCTTTTTTGAGCCAAGAAAACATTCAAAAATGAAACTCAGCAGCTGATATTGACAATAAAAAGTTGTTCTCGCAAGTGTTGGATACGAATTCAAACCATAACCAACCATGCATCACTATAGCTCTTGTCTCAAAGTACTGTCACATCACGCCGTGACTTATTTGGAGTTTTTTGGTGTCTTCCTGTGTAGTGTTTTAGTTCTTGCCTTGCGCTCTTATTTTGGTGGCTTTTCCTGTTTTGTTGGTATTTTCCTGTAGAACTTCCATGTCTTCCTTTGAGCGCTATTCCCCGCACATGTTTTGTTTTAGCAATCAAGACAATTTAAGTTGTCGCCATCCTTCTTTGCGGGGACATTGTTGATTGTCATGTCCTGTTCGGATGTATTTTGTGGACGCTGTCTGCTCCACACGCTGTAAGTCTTTGCTGTCGTCCAGCATTCTGTTTTTGTTTACTTTGCAACCAGTTCAGTTTTAGTTTCGTTTTGCACAGCCTTCCCTAAGCTTCAATACCTTTTCTTAGCGGCACTCGCCTTTTGTTTGTTTTTGGGTTTAAGCATTAGATACCTTTTTACCTGCACGCTGTAGTCTGCATATTGTGATCACGACAAACCATGTTCCCGAAATCTACAAAGCAATTAGCCACCTGCTGCCACCTACTGATATGGAAGAGTATTACACGGTTACTCTGCCGAGCTCTACACAGCACAGACACTCAACAACGGTACATTTGCAGATTATTATTACTAGTTAAATATTTTTGAATATTTTCAAATGCCATAAACAATACACTGCTGCCATCTAACGTCTAGAACGTTTAACTGTAATTGATACTCAGACATGTGATAATAAAACAATATATATCAACTGGACAGCAGTTATCATAATCAGCTCATTTTTAAATCTTGCAACAAAAATGACATTTTATTATCAAAACAATTCATATTTATTAACATACACAAGTGTACAAGAGAAAATTGGCACCGGTATTGATTTCCAAGTACCGGGATGTGGTACCATATCGGTTGAAATGTGAACGGTACCCAACCCTACCTGGTCCGTAGAACAGCAGAGTATTCCTGGTATATAAAGGATCTTTAAAAACGGTGGTAAAAGGTGAGAGAACTTATGCAAAACGTGTCTCGTTTCTGTAGCTTCACTCCGACGTGGACAAAGGCGACGGCAAGGTGAAGTACGTCCTGACGGGCGAGGGCTCAGCCTCCATCTTCACTATCGACGAGAACACGGGCGACATCCACGCCACCAAGAGGCTGGACCGGGAAGCGCAGGCCTACTACACGCTTCAGGCTCAAGCCGTGGACCGACTCACCAACCTGCCCGTGGAGCCCAGGTCGGAGTTCGTGGTCAAGGTGCAGGACATCAACGATAACGAGCCCAGGTTCCTCGACGGGCCCTACTTTGCTGGAGTGCCCGAGATGTCTCCTCTCGGTAAGAGTCTCCTCTCATGTTTCTTCTCTCCGAAAGCTACTCATGACAACAACACACATAAATCCTCCATATTATCCTCCGGTGTAGCCACAGTGCCGTCCTCCAGTCGTGTAGATGTTGATGAATGATGCATGTTTGACAAGTCACTGGAGCAACGTTTAATGGCTGACTACAACACCGCTGGCATGTTGCTTTCCCGACAAAGTGAGACCTCCTGTACCTGTCTGACCTGAGTTAGACTCTGATCGGGGCAAATAGGATTACCTTTTCTACCAAGTGATTATTAATTTGCCATCAAGCTGTTTTCTTTTGATAGTTTAGCATATGTCGACCTACTTTTATTTGGTTTTAGCATCATTATTGTACAAAATGTCGACCCCCCCAATACTTTCATTAATCTATTAATCTGGTGTAGAGGATCTTTGGCAAGTTTTTTGCATGAGCGTTTTAAAAAGTCTCACCCACACTCCTGAAAATGTATCTTAAATGTATACATTAGTAGTACCACTAGTAGTACACAGGCTCTATCTAGTGCAGGGGTCGGCAACCTTTACCACTCAAAGAGCCATTTTGACCAGTTTTACAAATTAAAGAAAACAATAGGAGCCACAAAAATCTTTTGAAATTTAAAATGAAATAACACTGCATACAAAGATTTTTTTTTCTTTGTGCTATGTATAAACCAAGGGTCTCAGATACACGGCCCACACCTTAATATGAAAATCGAATGTTAGTGCGGCCCGCGGGTTTTATATGAATGGCACTTGACAGCGTCATACTTGTTAACCCTCCCGATTTTTCCGGCAGACTGTGAATTTCAGGGCATCTATTCTCTCGAACCAACCAGCGTGCCGGCCTAGCCACACGTTGATAGGGGGCTTCTGCTTGCTCACGTAAGTGACAGCAAGGCACACTTGGTCAACAACCACACAGGTTACACTGACGGTGGCGGTATAAACAACTTTAACACTCTTACTAATAATGCGCCACACTGTGAACCCACACCAAACAAGATTGACAAACACATTTCGGGAGAACATCTGCACCGTAACACAACATAAACACAACAGAACAAATACCCAGAATCCCATGCAGCTCTAACTCTTCCGGGCTACATTATACACCCCCGCTACCAAACCCTGCCCACCTCAACCGACGCATGGAGGGAGGGGGGTGGGGGGGGGGGGGTTTGGTGGTAGCAGGGGTGTATAATGTAGCCCGGAAGAGTCAGGGCTGCATGGGATTCTGGGTATTTTTTGTTCTGTTGTGTTTATGTTGTGTTAAGGTGCAGATGTTCTCCCGAAATGTGTTTGTCATTCTTGTTTGGTTTTGGTTCAAAGTGTGGCGCATTACTAGTAAGAGTCTTAAAGTTGTTTTATATGGCCACCGTCAGTGTAACCTGTGTGGCTGTTGACCAAGTATGCCTTGCTGTCACTTGCGTGTGCAAGTAGAAGATGCATACAACAAAAGGCTGGGCAGGCACGCTGTTCGTACAGATTGTAGAGGGCGCTAAATGCTGTACCATCATGGCACGCCCTTATTATTATTGTTAGGGTAAAAATCGGAGAATATTAATCCTTGGAGTTTTCTGCGAGAGGCATCGAAATCCGGAAATCTCCCGGGAAAATCGGGAGTGTTTTATTTTCCTATATTCAAACACAGTGTTACTGTTCAAACTATGTGTAATGTTACAGTGGCCAAATATATCAAATATGCTTGTTAAATAACACATCTGCCTTGTTTTAATAAATATCTAGGTCTACTACGCTATTGTATTTTATTGTTGGTCATTATGGTGGTACTGAGGTTTTCTGAGGTGGTACTTGGTGAAAAAAGGTTTGAGAACCACTGCTGTAAATGATGGGTTTCTCAGTGTAAAGCGCTTTGAGTCATTAGAGGAAAAGTGTTGTATAAATATGATTGATTTCACTTCACTAATATAAAAATGGCTTGCAAACAAAGGACTCCCAAATGTGAATCGGTTCTCATTGTTCACTTAAAAGACTCTATGAATGTTCTCATTCACCCAGGTCATTGTCATCTCAGGGCGTTCAATCGACTTAAAAGACTCTGTTCTCATTCACCAAGGTCATTGTCATCTCAGGGCGTTCAATCGATCGCAACTGGACTGTTTGGTTTGTCTTAGAAGACGTTTTGCCGCTCATCCGAGGAGGCTTCATCAGTTCGTGCTCATAGACTTAGATTATTGGTCAGATCCAGTTTAGATCTAGACCAGGGGTGTCAAACGTACGGCCCGAGGGCCGGATCAGGCCCGCAAACAGGTTTTATCCGGCCCGCGGGATGAGTTTGCAAAGTATACAAATTAACCTGACATTTTGGGATGAAAGAAACTGCTGTTCTAAATGTGTCCACTGGATGGTGATATAGCAATTCTTTGTATCTTTGTAGATGATGCTACATATGTACAAAATAAACCACATGATGTTAGTACATCAGTCGAGGAAAATGATCAAACTACATAAATAACATCCTGTAATTTGATTTTGATATATTTTTTCATCTTGATGGATTGAAAACTAACACCAATGAGTTGACTGATGAGGATTATCACATCATTTATTCAGAAAGTATAAATAAGGACAAATAAAGATAGACTACTATTAACTGCAACATGTAAGTGTAAAAAAAAACCCAACAACATTATGATTTGTATATTTTCAGAATGAGCTTGTTCTTTTAAACAAAGAAATCAATTTGAAGGTGTCTTGGGAGTACATTTTTCTCCATGTGGCCGCCCATCTATAATGAGTCTGACACCCCTGATCTAGACCAACCAGATCTGACCAATCTCTAGCCGAGTTTATATCTAGACTAAATCTGACAAATCTAAGTCTATGAGCACAAACTAATGAAGCCTCCTCAGACGAGCGGCTTCCGAGGAAGCTTCATCAGTTCCTGCTCATAGACTTAGATCGGTCAGATCTAGTTTAGATCTAGACTAGATCTGACCAATCTAAGTCTTCTAAAAGTTAAAGTTAAAGTACCACTGATAGTCACACACACACTAGATGTGGTGTAATTACCCTCTGCATTTGACCCATTCCCTTGTTCCACCCCCTGGGAGGTGAGGGAAGCAGTGAGCGGCAGCAATGGCCGCGCTCGGGGAATCATTTTGGTGATTTAACCCCCAATTCCAACCCTTAATGCTGAGTACCAAGCAGGGAGGTAATGGGTCCCATTTTGTTTGTAGTCTTTGGCATGACTCGGTAAGACAAACCAATCACTTAAAAGAGCCGTTCAAAAGGCTCGACTCAATCGCGAACGTCACATCTCTATTGTCTTACTTCCGTTTTTGAATGAATTAATTTGAATGAATGTATTTTATTTATTCCGGCAGACAGACATATATAGCAACACTTCATCACTCACCGGAAAGGGATACGGGAAAAATGCAAGAATGCTTATCCATCAATCAATCAATCAATCAATGTTTATTTATATAGCCCTAAATCACAAGTGTCTCAAAGGGCTGCACTAGCCACAACGACATCCTCAGTTCAGATCCCACATAAGGGCAAGGAAAAACTCACAACCCAGTGAGATGTCAATGTGAATGACTATGAGAAACCTTGGAGAGGACCACAGATGTGGGTGACCCAACCCCTGTAGGGGAGACCGGATGCAATGGACGTCGAGTGGGTCTAGCATAATATTGTGAAAGTCCAGTCCATAGTGGATCTAATATTGTAGTGAGATGTCCATGTCCATGTCCCGCCCCTAATTTACAATCAACTTATATGTTGGTTATATATGTTGGTTATATATCCATCCATCCATTTTCTACCACGTATTCCTCGCGGGAGGTGCTGGAGCCTATCTCAGCTACAATCAGGCGGAAGGTGGAGTACACCTATGTTGGTTATATATGTTGGTTATATATGTTGGTTATATATGTTGGTTATATATGTTGGTTATATAGTCCAAGTTTCAACAGCAGATTTGATGGATACATGACAATTTCAGTATAGTATAACTAGAGATGTCCGATAATATCGGCAGGCCGATATTATCGGACGATAAATGCGTTAAAATGTAATATCGGAAATTATCGGTATTGTTGGTTATATATGTTGGTTATATATGTTGGTTATACATGTTGGTTATATAGTCCAAGTTTTAACAGCAGATTTGATGGATACATGACAATTTCAGATTAAGTATAACTAGAGATTGTCAGAGTTTGTAGGACACGAACCCCAAGATGCAGAGAAGGTGGAAGGCATTGTGCGGGAAAACAAGATTTAATGTTCATAAAATAAAGGAAAAAACACAAACTAGGAACTAGGAACAGGAAACAGGATGCCAGGAAAACAGGAACTGGAAGACGAGGAACAAAAAGACAGCAAGCTACAAACATCTACAATAAATAGCTTACCGCCACCGCTTACAGCTACACTGACATCGACAAGTAGGAAAGACAGGTAGTAATGACAATGACAATGACAAATAATCCAGCACTGACTGGAGGGGAAGGCAGGTTTAAATAGCAGCTGGCTGATTGACACCAGGTGTGGCCAGGTGCCAATCAGCCACAGCTGAGGGGAATCAGCACTCAGGGAGACAATCAGCAATAGAAGACAAAATAAAAAGCGCTGACAGAAAACTAAGACAAACGCAGAGGACAAACTAAAACACAGTCAAACTGTCAGGGACAAGCCTGACAGTGATGTCCGATAATACCGATGCGTTAAAATGTAATATCGGAAATTATCGGTATCGTTTTTTTATTATTGGTATCGGGTTTTTTTTTTGGTTTTTTAATTAAATCAACATAAAAAACACAAGATACACTTACAATTAGTGCACCAACCCAAAAAACCTCCCTCCCCCATTCTCATTCACACAAAAGGGTTGTTTCTTTCTGTTATTAATATTCTGGTTCCTACATTATATATCAATATATATCAATACACTCTGCAAGGGATACAGTCCGTAAGCACACATGATTGTGCGTGCTGCTGGTCCACTAATAGTACTAACCTTTAACAGTTAATTTTACTCATTTCAATTAATTACTAGTTTCTATGTAACTGTTTTTATATTGTTTTACTTTCTTTTTTATTCAAGAAAATGTTTTTAATTTATTTATCTTATTTTGTTTTATAAATTTTTTTTAAAAGTACCTTATCTTCACCATACCTTGTTGTCCAAATTAGGCATAATAATGTGTTAATTCCACGACTGTATATATCGGTTGATATCGGTATCGGTTGATATCGGTACCGGTAATTAAAGAGTTGGTGTCATGTCTGTGTAATCATGTTTTGTTTTAGTCATGTTTTGTTTTGTTTAGTTATTGGACTCTTTAGTTTCTGTTTACGCTCCATTGTTTTTGTTTCCATAGCAACCCATTAGTTTTCAACTGTCATGTCACGCACCTGTTTTGAGTCACGCACCTGTTGTTAATCATGTCTGTGTTATTTAAGCTTTTCATTTTCTGTTGTTCGTCCTGGTGTCATATATTTTCTAACCCTGCTATCCTCTCGTATCAAGCCACAGTAAGTGTTTTTATTTCGTGTTCACAGTTTCTGCCTTAGAGCAAGTTTTGTTTTCATTCGCCAAGTTTTTTACCTCCGCCATTGTGCGCGCCTTTTGTTTGCTTCTGTTTTATAGTTTGTATAGTGTTAAAATAAATCATGTAGCCACCTTCAAGCCATGTCCGATCCAAGTTCACTTGCATCTCGGGAAAACAAAAACTCCACAGTCCAAGTTCTGACAGTTGGACAATACCGGAATATCGGATATCGGCAAAAAGCCATTATCGGACATCCCTAAGTATAACGTATGATAATGGATGAGGATGACAAATCAGTATACATACACCAGTATGGATATATTTTGTTTAATTCATTGATTTTTTTTTTTAATTTATTTATTTTATTTAAAAAATTTTTTTTTAATTATTTCTTTTATTAGTCCACATGATATCCAATTGATGTTTCTTCTTGTGTTATTTTGTGGAGATTCATGAACCATTTTTTCCATGTCGTCATTTATGTCCACGTGATGACCCAGTTTAAGTCTGATTATAATACATTTGGAGTTCTGAGGTTCGAGTGTGTTTTTGTCCCGTGAACTTGCAGGGTTTCTCACATGCAGATGTTTTTGCTGGTTTGAGTGTGTTTTGGGCCTTTTTTTTTTTAGCACTTGTTTTCCATCACGCAGTGTTTTTGTAATTGCAGCATGCTTATTAATTATTGCAGTAGTTGCATGTTTTTTAATGGTGTTTGTGCATCTTTGCTTTGCGATCGTTTCTGTGTTTTGGAGCGTTTGCCGCAGTCGTCGAGAACTGTTTTTTTTTTTTCTCCCCCCCGAATACACATGTTGCACCGGAATCGCCGAGATTAAAAAACAAACAAATTCTTCCCCTGGGCGCCGCCTCAAATGTGTGCGCTGGCATACAGATGGAAATTAGCGTAAACAAAGGTGTTGTTGTGGCTGCTCGGCTACATTCAAAGTCAAAATGAAAATATCACGGGGGCGGGAGGGGCCTTGCTTACGACACAGATCTGGGAAGGATTACACAGACTCAGGCTTAAGGAAGCACAGGATTAGCACGAGGGCGCCGAGTCGCTCGCGTCCAAGTCGAGATAAGGCAGCGACTTGGGGGGTTTGGGGGGCATTCACACCACCAGGGTCACCTCTCCGGCACCCTTATTAGTCCTCCAGCTCCTGTGAAAGCCCACCTCTGTGAGGGGCGGGCGGGAGAAAAAAATGTCAAAGCAATTATGACGAGGGCCGAGCCGAGCACCTCTTGTCCCGCCATAATTCTTTTATGGGTGTCTTTAAATCATTAGCCCCCCAACGCTGATGAACGACTTCAATTTGGAGGGAAATCATGGCTTTAATTCATTAAAGTAATTAGGGGCATGCTTACAGAGACCTTTCGGCCCGAGCAATCTCTGAAGGCTTTCGTCTTAATCACGGCGCCCGTGTCAAATAAAAGACGACGGCGCTCTAAGGACGGTGGTAAGAAGCGCCCAAAGGAGCAGTCGCAGGTCTCCTTACAAGCGGGGAGGGATGTAATGTCAAGGCGAGTTCAATTAGTCAGCCGCCATTGTTCTTATTCACGGAAACGCGGGGCTCGGCGGCCAAAAAGCTTCATTTCTTCCATTGATGAAAGTCTATTCAGCAATGTGATTCTTTGCAACAACTTTAATTTCATTTCAGGTGCAGCAATCTGAACCTGCGATTTTGTTGCTCGGCAAATTGCATGGACCCCAATTCTTTGTTTGAGGCCTTTGATGCCACTAGGGTTGTACGCTTTAAAGTGCCAATGATTGTCACACACACACACTAGGTGTGGCGAAATTATTCCCTGCATTTGACCCATCACCCTTGATCACCCCCTGGTAGGTGAGGGGAGCAGTGAGCAGCAGCGGTGGACGCGCCCGGGAATCATTTTGGTGATTTAACCCCCCAATTCCAAACCTTGATGCTGAGTGCCAAGCAGGGAGGTAATGGGTCCCATTTTTTTATAGTCTTTGGTATGACTCGGTAAGACAAACCAATCACTTAAAAGAGCCGTTCACGTTCTACTCAGTGGCCTAGTGGTCAGAGCATGGGTGTCAAACTCTGGCCCACGGGCCAAATATGGCCCGCCGTGTAATTTCACTTGGCCCTTGAGGCGATATCAAATTAACACTAAAGCTGGCCCGCCGATCCTTCCTTCCTTCCTTCCTTCCTTCCTTCCTTCCTTCCTTCCTTCCTTCCTTCCAGCCAGCCAGCCAGCCAGCCAGCCAGCGCTGGTCCAGTCACATAACATGTGCGTTTTCTGCACGCACACACATTAGAATGCAACGCATACTTCATCAACAGCGATACAGGTTACACTGAGGGTAGCCGAATAAAACACTTTAACACTGTTAGAAATATACGTCACACTGTGAATCCACACCAAACCAGAACCCTTTGCAGCACTAACTCTTCCGGGACGCTACAAGGTGTGTGTGTGTCTGGGGGGCGGGGGGGTTTGGTGGTAGCGGGGGCGTATTTTGTAGCGTCCCGGAAGAGTTAGTGCTGCAAAGAATTCTGGGTATTTGTTCTGTTGTGTTTATGTTGTGTTACAGTGCGGATGTTCTCCCGAAATGTGTTTGTCATTCTTGTTTGGTGTGGATTCACAGTATGGCGTATATTTCTAACAATGTTAAAGTTTTTTATACTGGCACCCTCAGTATAACCTGTATCGCTGTTGATGAAGTATGCGTTGCATTTGCTCGTGTGTGCGTACAGAAGCTGCACATATCTTGTGACTGGGTCTGAACCATGTTAGAATGAATGAAAAGCGGACGTGACGATTGCTCGTAGAGTACGTTAAAGGTTCATTTGTTCAACCTTGGCGCGCGGCTTTGTTCAGTTTTAAATTTTGGCCCACTCTGTATTTGAGTTTGACACCCCTGGGTTAGAGTGTCCGCCCTGAGATCGGTAGGTTGTGAGTTCAAACCCCGGCCGAGTCATACCAACGACTATAAAAATGGGACCCATTACCTCCCTGCTTGGCACTCAGCATCAAGGGTTGGAATTGGGGGTTAAATCACCAAAAATGATTCCCGGGCGCGGCCCCCGCTGCTGCCCACTGCTCCCCTCACCTCCCAGGGGGTGATGAAGGGGATGGGTCAAATGCAGAGGACAAATTTCACCACACCTAGTGTGTGTGTGACAATCATTGGTACTTTAACTTTAACTTTAACTTAAAAGGCTCGACTCAATCGCGAACGTCACATCTCTCCTGTCTTAAAATGTTTTAGTACTACTTTGGTAAGCTATGAAGTCGCACCGCTTGATGTGCTTCAACATACGAGTATTATTATGGTGTGTGTATAAGGTAAGACATAATATCCGGCGTTTTGTTTCGCCATATTATGCAAAAAGTTAAAAGTTAAAGTACCAATGATTGTCACACACACACTAGATGTGGCGAAATTATTATATTCAAACACAACTTTTTCTTCGCTTGGTGTTGGTTTAAAACCCAGTAGGGAAGGTATTCACATGGCCCTATTCCTGGGTAGATCTCGCGTGAGAGGAAGAGGGCGCTGGTTAAATTATTTTGCAACTGAGTCTGCTGAAAATGATGGAATGCGCCACTCGAGATAGCGACTGATGCTGTGGCCAAAGTTGGAATTGCTACACAACAGATTTTAAGATAATAAACACTTCAAAGTGATTATCATCGGATCGGTTCGCAGCCGAGTGTGAAACGACTGGGATGAGAATCAGCATGGAAAAGGCGTGCCATCTCCGGAGTGGGGAGGAGACCCTGCCCCATGTGGAGGAGTTCAAGTACCTCGGAGTCTTGTTCACGAGTGAGGGAAGAGTGGATCGTGAGATCGACAGGCGGATCGGTGCGGCGTCTTCAGTAATGCGGACGCTGTATCGGTCCGTTGTGGTGAAGAAGCAGCTGAGCCGGAAGGCAAAGCTCTCAATTTACCGGTCGATCTACGTTCCCATCCTCATGAGCTGTGGGTTATGCCCAAAAGGACAAGATCACAGGTACAAGCAGCAAGAATGAGTTTCCTCCGTCGGGTGGCAGGGGCTCTCCCTTAGAGATAGGGTGAAGTGAAGTGAATTATATTTATATAGCGCTTTTCTCTAGTGACTCAAAGCGCTTTACGTAGTGAAACCCAATATCTAAGTTACATTTTTAAACCAGTGTGGGTGGCACTGGGAGCAGGTGGGTAAAGTGTCTTGCCCAAGGACACAACGGAAGTGACTAGGATTGCAGAAGCGGGGATCGAACCTGCAACCCTCAAGTTGCTGACACGGCCGCTCTACCAACCGAGCTATACCGCCCCAGTGAGAAGCTCTGTCATCCGGGAGGAGCTCAAAATAAAGCCACTGCCGCAGCCAGATAAGGTGGTTCGGGCATCTGGTCAGGATGCCACCCGAACGCCTCCCTAGGGAGGTGTTTAGGGCACGTCCGACCGGTAGGAGGCCACGGGGAAGACCCAGGACACGTTGGGAAGACTATGTCTCCCGGTTGGCCTGGGAACGCCTCGGGATCCCCCGGGTGGAGCTGGACGAAGTGGCTGGGGAGAGGGAAGTCTGGGTGTCTCTGCTTAGGCTGCTTCCCCCGCGACCCGACCTCAGATAAGCGGAAGAAGATGGATTGATGGATGGATGGAACACTTCAAAGTGGATAGTGCACCCCCTTAATTTGTCACGTTTCATGAGTCAGGTTAACCATGACGAATGGGGCCGTATGAATCCCCTTCCTACTATAAATGTAATTTATACATACCTACAATACAAACCTTGGACGAAACAATACCTTTACCTGCGTTGCTCCATCAATCTTAGTTACACAACACGAATATTTCATTGCAACTCGCCATGTCAGTTCTCGCTCCCTGCCGTGCGAAAATTAGCCCGGATCCCCGAGTAGACTTTGCATTTGTGTGTATTCATTCCAAAGTGTGCGTTTGCACCCGGGAGCGCACATTTCCATTCGACAGCAGCAGGACGCCGTCTGTGCGTGCACAACTTCCTGAATAAAATACCTGCCTCTCCCCCCTCACATTAAACACGCCACATTTGTTTTCATTACGAGCAGATGACAGTCCCGCGCCCAAGATACTGATTAAGGACCCGCATTTTGCTGCACAGCTGCGGCGTGCTTATAAACAAACCCGGGAAATATCGCTAAAAATCCGACATTGTGCGGATGAAGATGGACAGGCGCTGATTGAAAGGAGGCGATGTCAGGTAGCGCAGTGTTTTTCAACCTTTTCCGAGCCAAGGCACATTGTTTTCATTGAAAAAAATCCCGAGGCACGCCACCAGCAGAAAACATTAAAAAAATGAAACTCAGCAGCCGATATTGACAATAATAAGTCTTTCTCGCAATTGTTGGATATGAATTCAAACCATAACCAACCATACATCACTATAGCTCTTGTCTCATAGTAGGTCTACTATTTGGAGTTTTCCTGTGTGTAGTGTTTTAGTTCTTGTCTTAGGCTCCTATTTTGGTGGATTTTTCTGTTTTATTGGTATTTTCCTCATTCATTCCCCCGCATCTGCTTTGTTTTGGCAATCAAGACTATTTAAGTTGTGTTGACCTTATCCTTCTTTGTGGGGACATTGTTGATTGTCATGTCATGTTCGGATGTACTTTGTGGACGCCGTCTGCTCCACACGCTGTAAGTCTTTGCTGTCGTCCAGCATTCTGTTTTTTGTTTACTTTGCAGCCAGTTCAGTTTTAGTTTCATTTTGCATAGCCTTCCCTAAGCTTTAAGCGTTAGATACCTTTTTACCTACACACTGCTTCCCGCATATTGTGATCACGACAAACCATGCTCCTGACATCTACAGAGCAATTAGCTACCTGCTGCCACCTACTGATATGGAAGTGTATTACACGGTTACTCTGCCGAGCTCTAGACAGCACAGACACTCATCAACGGCACATTATTTGCGGAGTATAATTACTGGTTTGCAAAACATGTTTTTAACCCAATTAGGTGAAATGACATAATCTCCCACCGCACACCAGAAGTTCCCGTGGGTGCTCGGGCCCCAAGCACCCACGGACATGCGTGGGATTGATGGCTACTTTCAATCTTTAAATTAATTTTTGAAAAATCAATTTGGTTGTTGTTAATTTTGAAGCGAGTTTGGCCCGTTTCACATAATGAAGAGGTTACAAATCGCATGGTCTATTATGAACAAAGCCTAACAAAGGTTTCATTGTGCCCGATAATGGACTAATGACACAATCATCTTGACTTTTAACACACCATGCACGAGCGAATAAAGGCCATACTCAACAGCCATACATGTCACACTAAGGGTGACAGTATGAACAATGCCAACACTGTCATAAATATGTGCCATATAGTGAAACCACACTAAACAATAGGGCTGTGAATCTTTGGGTGTCCCACGATTCGGTTCAATATCGATTCTTGGGGTCTCTATTCATTCAATACATAGGATTTCAGCAGGATCTACCCCAGTCTGCTGACATGCAAGCAGAGTAATAGATTTTTGTAAAAAGCTTTTATAATTGTAAAGGACAATGTTTTATCAACTGATTGCAATAATGTACATTTGTTTCAACTATTAAATGAACCAAAAATATGACTTATTTTATCTTTGTGAAAATATTGGACACAGTGTGTTGTCATGCTTATGAGATGCGATGCAAGTGTAAGCCACTGTGACACTATTGTTCTTTTTTTTTTTTTTTTTTATAAATGTCTAATGATAATGTCAATGAGGGATTTTTAATCATTGCTATGTTAAAATTGTAACTAATATTGATACTGTTGTTGATAATATTCATTTTTGTTTCACTACTTTTGGTTTGTTCTGTGTCGTGTTTGTGTCTCCTCTCAATTGCTCTGTTTATTGCTGTTCTGAGTGTTGCTGGGTTGGGTTTGGTTTTGGAACTGGATTGCATTGTTATGGTATTGCTGTGTATTGTTTTGTTGGATTGATTAATTAAAAAAATAAAAATAAAAAAATAAAAATAAAATTAAAAAAAATAAATAAATAAATAAAATAAAAAAATTACATTTAAAAAAAAATAAAAAAATAAGAGAATCGATTCTGAATCGCACAACGTGAGAATCGCGATTCGAATTGGCAACACTAAATTGGCCCTAGTGTGTGAATGTGAGTGTGAATGTTGTCTGTCTATCTGTGTTGGCCCTGCGATGAAGTGGCGACTTGTCCAGGGTGTACCCCGCCTGCCGCCCGATTGTAGCTGAGATAGGCTCCAGCGACCCCGCGACCCCAAAGGGAATAAGCGGTAGAAAATGGATGGATGGATGGATTTGCACCGCAACAGAACATAAACACTACAGAACAAATTCCCAGAATTGCAGCACCAACTCTTCCGGGACACTACAATATAAACAAACGCCATTGGTGGATCTACACCTAACATCCACTGTAATGATACCAAGTACAACAGCATATCTAGTCGATATTTTTTTAAGTCACAAAATCTTCTTTTGTTTTTTTTTTATTTATATTATGTTTATAAACTCAGGAAATATGTCCCTGGACTTTGAATATGACCAATGTATGATCCTGTAACTACTTGGTATCGGATTGATACCCAAATTTGTGGTATCACTTAAAACTAATGTAAAGTATCAAACAAGAGAAGAATAAGTGATTATTACATTTTAACAGAAGTGTAGATAGAACATGTTAAAAGAGAAAGTGCGCAGATATTAACAGTAAATGAACAAGTAGATTAATAATTCATTTTCTACCACTTGTCCTTAATAATATTGACAAAATAATAGAATGATAAGTGACACAATATGTTACTGCATATGTCAGCAGCTAAATTAGAAGCCTTTGTTTGCTTACTTACTTCTAAAAGACAAGTTGTCTTGTATGTTCACTATTTTATTTAAGGACAAACTTGCAATAAGAAACATATGTTTAATGTACCCTAAGATTTTTTTTGTTAAAATAAAGCCAATAATGACATTTTTTGTGGTCCTTTTTTTTTTTCTTTTTTTTTTTTAGAAAAGTACCGAAAAGTACCGAAATACTAATATTGGTATCGGGACAGCACTAATACAAACACACCGAGCACCCACTGGCAGAAATGTAGATCGGCGCCTATGTGCCGCGGCACAGTGGTTGAAAAACACTGAGGTAGCGGATGGCGGCGCCAGAGCTGGGGAAAATGGAAGAACGCCTGCAAATAGCGCCGCATAAAATGACCACGTGAGGCGCTTTTTTAACTACGCGGCAATAATAGAGATTTAGCCTCCTCGCCCCTTGACCTGGATGCTTTAAAGCAGCAGTAATAGAAGCTGTCATGACTAAGAGGTGATGATATAATCCGGGTGTCCTTCCTCAGCCGGCGTTATATTGTTCACCACACACGGACAAAGCCTGTTAATTCTCCCTTCTTTTTTTTTCTTTTACGACCCGAAGGGACGACTCTAATCTTCAATTTCCATGATCACTTCATTCTGTAAAAGCCAGTAAAACACGTATCATGTGGGAAAGTGAGCCTTTTACGAGTGGCTTTGCTTTCCGAAAGGCGGCGCTTTCTGTCATATGCTACAATATAAACTCCTGGCCCGTTAAAGTGAAATATTTAGCTGCCCAACCGGAGGGGGAAAAAACACGTGGAAAATTATGTGTTTCTTTTATTATTTTCAAGGTTATTTCACTGTCGTTTAGTAGATGCTTTGGCTACTGTGTAGGCGTGGGGTTTAAGACCAACGTCTGACGGACAGTCTGAGTCGAAGTTTGTTAGCTTTTTAATTAAAAGCTTATCCTCCCTTTCAGTTTTGCTATTTAAATGAGGCAATGACTATAATTTACTACATTACAGCCTCAGTGTGAACCCGATTTAATTATTTCCAACTATTTTTAACTACTCTGCAGGCAAAAATAAGATGTCCTAAGCTAGCAATATTAGCATCACAGCTAACAGTTACTCGCAGCTTGCGCCATTCCCTGAACATGTTCATGATGTTTACCAATTTGCTATTTTACAATAAAGATGAACCTAAGTTTATTGTTGTTATAGTCCAGGGGTCGGCAACCCGCGACTCTAGAGCCGCATGAGGCTCTTTAGCGCCGCCCTAGTGGCTCTCTGGAGCTTTTTAAAAAATGTATGAAAAATGGAAAAAGATGAGGGGAAAAAAAAAAAATCAATTTTTTGTTTTAATATGGTTTCTGTAGGAGGACAAACATGACACAAGCCTCCCTAATTGTTACAAAGCACACTGTTTATATTAAACATGCTTCACTGATTCCAGTATTTGGCGAGCACCGTTTTGTCCTACTAATTTTGGTGGTCCTTGAACTCACCTTAGTTTGTTTACATGTATAACTTTTTCCGACTTTCTAGGACGTATTTTATGCCACTTCTTTTCCTGTCTCATTTTGTCTACCAAACTTTTAAGGTTGTGTATGAAAGGTGAGTTTTGTTGATGTTATTGACTTGTGTGGAGTGCTAATCAGACATATTTGGTCACTGCAAGCTACTCGATGCTAACATGCTATTTAGGCTAGCTATATGTACATATTGCATCATTATGCCTCATTTGTAGCTATATTTGAGGTCATTTAGTTTCCTATAAGTCCTCTTAATTCAATGTATATCTCATGACACACTATCTGTATGTAATATGGCTTTTAATTTTTTGCGGCTCCAGACAGACTTGTTTTTGTATTTTTGGTCCAATATGGCTCTTTCAACATTTTGGGTTGCCGACCCCTGTTATAGTCAGTGTTGGGTTAGTTACTGAAAACCAGTAACTAGTTACAGTTACTTTATTTCAAAAGTAACTCAGTTACTAACTCAGTTACTTACACCAAACAGTACTGTGAAAAGTATCTATTTAGTTACTTCTTTTTTTCTTCTTTTTTTTTTAAAGCTCCCATTAGAGCCCTTTTAGCCTTTATTTCAGTACCGTTATTGCACTGGAGAATAATACAATCTGTTGATCAACTTGATATGCATTTGCATCACTGAACTCTTCTAAGCAATGTGGTCTACATCAGTGTTTTTCAACCACTGTGCCGTGGCACACTAGTGTGCCGTGAGATACAGTCTGGTGTGCCGTGGAAGATTATGCAGTTTCACCTATTTGGGTTAAAAATATTTTTTGCAAACCAGTAATTATAATCTGCAAATAGTGTGCCGTTGTTGAGTGTCGGTGATGTAAAATACAAAGTAAACAATGCTGGACGACAGCAAAGACTTACAGCGTGTGGAGCAAAGACGGCGTCCACAAAGTACATCCGTACATGACATGACAATCAACAATGTCCACACAAAAAAAGATAGCAACAGCTTAAATATTCTTGATTGCTAAAACAAAGCAGGTGCGGAGAATAGCGCTCAAAGGAAGACATGAAACTGCAACAGGAAAATACCAACAAAACAGGAAAAGCCACCAAAATAGGACAAGAACTAAATGTATGCGCACGGTAAAACACCAAAAAACTCAAAACAAGTCACGGTGTGATGTGACAGGTCGTGACAGTACACCTACTTTGAGACAAGAGCTATAGTATCCAACGATTGCGACAACGACTTTTTATTGTCTACTGAATTCATTTTTTAATGATTTCTTCTGGTGATGTGCCTTTGGATTTTTTCAATGAAAAAAATGTGCCTTGGCTCAAAAAAGGTTGAAAAACACTGGTCTACATACAACACACAAAGACAAAGATATGTTTCAAAGGGCCAATTTGTTTCAGGCCAGAACAAATTGACAAAACTATTTTAAATAGCTGCAACATAAGATACATAAGTAACAAACAGCATAATAACAACATCCAAGGAAGTACTTTTACTTTAACTTTACATACACAAAGCCTAACCAGGCGTTTTTCTCTCTCAAGGAATTGTGAAATAAAATCATGTCTGAAGCCCAGAACACTCTACGCATTTCCCCAGTTTTAGTTTAGAGATAAGGAAATATTGGCCTGGCCCACTAAAATCCCTCTTTATTTTTGCGAACTTTATAGTCTATACATTTAGAGTGATGTGATAATTAAACACTCTAGAAGTCTAGAATGAAAGAGCAACAGTATATAAGAGAATTGACAGAGTGTGTACCTTCAGTGCTGAATGATGAGCAGAGGCAGAGTTTGGAGTGTTTTCTTTAGCTCGCTTTCCATGTTGATGTGCTCACTGTCCACTGTGTCCAGAAGCCTGGAAAATGTTTTCGTGCCATTTGCTTTTTTTATGGGCTTGCCTCTTTGTGATGTTAAATTCCTGTTATAAGCTGTTATACAGTATATGCCTTGAGCTCTTATTTTGAAGGCGCTAAGAGCGGAAGTGTTGACATGTTGTAGTGGAGCGGAGGTTTTGAAAAGAAAGGAAATAAAGTTGTCCTTGTGTAAAACTGGAGCCTCCGTGTTTGTTATTTTGTAGTTTTATACAGTATAGGCGACATATATAAACCCTCGGTTACAGTAGTGATAATATCTCTGTGTTAAGAAACTCTACTGCAGCTCCGCCACGATCAGGCACGCGCCCCCCGCTCCTCCCTCCCTCCCTCCCTCCCCACACCCAGACACACATCCAGCGCCTCTTCCTTGTGACACAAGAGATTCAGAAGGACGACACCGCAGCGCTCCAATAAAGCACACTCAAGATCTTCTGTTTGTAGCCGATACTACATAAAAAATAACATAAAATAATGCAGTAACGCATCATGTAGTAACAGGAACTGAGTTACTGAATATAAAAAATAACGCGTTAGATTACTAGTTACCGCCAAAACTAACAGTGTTACTTATTTAATCGATTTAAGCCTAATTTTAGCAGCAATTGCAGTGTTTGAGCATTCATTTGAGGCTACTTAAAATGTAAATATGCAAAATATACATGTTAACACGTTCTACACATAAACATAACTTTCTTATGATCATACCTTCTGATTTATAGCTGCTACTTATTTAATCGATTTATGTCTAATTTTAGCGGCAAGCTAACAAGCTAATTTTGAACTGCCGTACTTAAGCATTCATTTGAGGCTGATTAAAATGTAAATATAGGTGTATACATTTTATAAACATAAAAAATTACTCTCTTAGGATCATATCTTTCAGTTTACAGTTGTTATGATTACCTATTTTTTTAATGTAAGTCTATTTTTAGCAGCACCTTAACAAACTAATTTTGAGCAGCAGCGTGTGAGCATTCATTTAAAGCCAAGTAATATGAAAATATGCAAAATATACATTTCATAAACAGTAAATGTACTTGCCTACGATCATATAGTCTGCTTTATAGCTGTTGTGATGACTTATTGAGTTAATTTAGGTCTAATTTTAGCAGGGAGCTAACAAGCTAATGTTTCAACTTAGTGTGTAAAGAGCTCATTTGAAACATATAAATATGCTAATATGCAAACTGCACGTAACAGTGCCTGCTAATTGAGAGCATCCTTTGCGTTGCACTTGGCTGCGTCGTATTTCATGCTCAAGTGTATAAGAATGTTCCGGAACATCGTGGACAAACAACTCTTTAACCACGACAGATAGGTCACACAATCCAATCTGGCTTCTGGAACCAAATAGAAATTCAAATGGGAACCGTGTGAATTAAATCACCTTGCTTGCAAACAAATACTACGGCTTAGATTCTTCAGTGGCCTTTGTCGGAGAAGCTTATTCTGCATTACATATGAAAAATAAGCAATCGTTCCCACAGTAAGTATAAATAAAGACAACATGATGCCTAATGAGATTATTTAGCGCCTCAGAAGTTTCACTTCCCCGCCTGCCTTTCAAGTTCAATCGGTCACACGCTCCGAGGATGTGGCGAATGTTTCCGCAATTAGCCTCGGTTAAAACCTGTGACTGTTGCCGTGGCAACTAATGAAGATCTGTCCGCCCCCTGCAGGAACCATGGTGGTGCAAGTGGCGGCCACGGACGCCGACGACCCCACGTACGGGAACAGCGCCAGGGTGGTGTACAGCATCGTGCACGGGCAGCCATACTTCTCTGTGGAGCCCAAGACAGGTGAGTGTGCGTTGGCATGGCAACGCCAGATGCTATAATTGATTTATCGATTGGATTGTAGGCTAGCCAAGTCATTAGGCTTGTCTGTAAATCAAAGTGAACACTATACGGATACCTCTAAAGCACAAGCAATTTAGGCGACACTGAATTAAACACATTTTCTCCGAAAAACGTAATTTGAGTGGTTAACTTCTTTTTACACTTAAAAAATAATCATGCTAATAAACAAGAGCATCACATCTGCGAAACAAATGTCATGGCACTTTTACACTTGTAATTCAACGTAAGAGAGTTCCATGTTTTTTCTTATATTAATAGTGCTTAACTTCTTTTTACACTTGTCATGAAACAATTTGAGATTGATTCGTCTTTTTAATCATTTCTGGAATACTTCCTTAATTTGCCAGAGAATACACACCCAAAGGATCACAAAAGTTATAATATAATCCAGGGGTGTTCAAAGTGTGGCCTAAGGGCCATTTGCGGCCCGCAGCTATTTAAAAAAAAATACTATTGGGGAAAAATAAAAATGAAAAAAAGTTAACTAAAAAAGCAAACGGGTGAAATGTAACAAGGAAAAGTTGCAATTTTGACTGTAATAACACAAAGCTGCCATGCAGGCTGTTTTTGTCTTTAAAACTGTCATTGCTCAAAAATATAATGAATCAAAATCAATGTTGTTATGAACTATTCAAGCCTCCAATTACTTTCCATGAAATATTGCATCTTTTTTTGTGTGTTTGCTATGTAAAAATCACATTTTCTTTGAGATGTCATGGCACTTTTACACTTGTAGTTAAACTTAAGAGAGTTTGATGGTTTTTTTCTAATATTAACAGTGTTTAACTTCTTTTTACACTTGTCATAAAACTATTTGAGATTGATTCGTCTTTTTAATAATTTCTGGAATACTTCCTTAATTGCCCAGAGAATACACACCTAAAGGATCAAAAAAGTTATAATATAATCCAGGGGTGTTCAAAGTGTGGCCTAAGGGCCATTTGCGGCCCGCAGCTATTTTTTTTAAAATACTATTGGGAAAAATAAAAATGAAAAAAAGTTAACTAAAAGAGCAAATGGGTGAAATGTAACGAGGAAAAGTTGCAATTTTGACTCTAATAACACAAAGCTGCCATGCAGGCTATTTTTGTCTTTAAAACTGTCATTGCTCAAAAATAATAATGAATCAAAATCAATGTTATGAATTATTGACCTATTCAATCCTCCAATTACTTTCCATGAAATATTGCTACTTTTTTGTGTGTTTGCTATGTAAAAAACACAATTTCCTTGACAAACAGGGGGGAAAACCAAACAAACAAACAAACAAAAAACAAAACAAAAAATGTAATTTATTATCGACGGTTAGATCTGAAGTTGATCTAGAGCAGGTGTGTGAAACGTGCGGCCCGCAAACAGGTTTTATCCGGCCCGCGGGATGAGTTTGCCAAGTATAAAAATAAGCCGGAATTTTTTAATGAAAGAAACTGCTGTTCTAAATGTGTCCACTAGAAGTCGCAATAGCAATTATTTGTATCTTTCTAGATGATGCTACATTTGTAAAAAAAAAAAAATGATGTTAGTGCACCAGTCGAGGAAAATGAGCAAACTACATAAATAACATCCTGTAATTTGATTTTGAAATTATTTTTTTATCTTGATAGATTGAAAATTAACACCAACGAGTTGACTGATGAACATTATCACATCATTTATTCAGAAAGTATAAATAACGACAAATAAAGACAGAATACTATTAACCACAACATGTAAGTGTAGAAAAAACAAAAACAACATCATTATGATTTGTACAATTTCAGAATATGCTTGTTTTATTTTTAAACAAAGACAACAATCTAAAGTTGTCTTTATTTTTAAGTTATGGTGCCATGATTTTTACCAGTCTGGCCCACTTGGGAGTAGATTTTTCTCCATGTGGCCCCTGATCTAAATTGATTTTGAAACCCCTGATCTAGAGACTTAATTTTTTATTTTTAACACTTTTATGAGTGATGCCCTTTTCATTTCGAAGAATTTCAATGGGATATATTTTTTACACTGTCATTGCTCAAAATGTAATAATGAATCAAAACCAATGTTATGAATTGTTGACCTATTTAAGGCTCCAATTACTTAACATTAAATATTACACTTTTAAAAAATTTTTTGGGGAAAATATTAGGTAAGTAGGTAGGTAGGTAGGTCTTTATTGTCATTGCACAAGTACAACAGAACTTTGTTTTCAGCACACACCTGTTCAAGATTAGACAAACAAACAGTGTACAGGGTTACAGAACAGGAACGCTGATGGGTCGCCACAAGGCGCCCCGTAAAAGATGGGAAAAAGGTAAACACTGGGGAAGGATGAGTAAAAAAAAATATAATCTAGACTGGGCCCCCTTAGGAGCCCAGTCTAGATTATATTTTTTAAAAACCTCCATAGCAAAGCACATATACATATTACAACGTACATCTCGAGATATCTAGCAACAGAGGGGAGGGAGTGGGGGGCCATGGTGGCAGGCTGCAGCTCTCAGGCGCTGCCCATCCGTCCATCACCCCTATGGGATTTGCGTCAAGGGCGTTGGATTGGGGGTGGGGTATGTGTGTGTGGCGTATATTTTTGGTGGATGCATGTGTGTGTGAAACTTGCCAAGGGACATGTAAGCTAATATTAACATTGCTGTATGTATACTTTTGACCGAGCAGATTTGGTCACATTTTCAGTAGACCCATAATAAATTCATAAAAGAACCAAACTTCATGAATGTTTTTTGTGACCAACAATTATGTGCTCCAATCACTCTATCACAAAAAAATAAGAGTTGTAGAAATGATTGGAAACTCAAGACAGCCATGACATTATGTAAACTTTTGATCGCAATTGTAGTAGACATATTAATAGAAAATAGTAAATATACTGTACCAACTGACCACATCTATTGGCCAATTCTACTGTAGTCATTTCTAATTGGTCATTTAGGCCGAAGATACGTAGATAAAAAATGATGTTACGATACATGAAATAACCCTCGCACGGAGTCAATCAGAAGTTGTAAATGTCGAACTATTTATACCGTTTATTAGGTCATGCAGCGTTATCTAATAAACACTTTAAAGGCCTACTGAAACCCACTACTACCGACCACGCAGTCTGATAGTTTATATATCAATGATGAAATCTTAACATTGCAACACATGCCAATACGGCCGGGTTAGCTTACTAAAGTGCAATTTTAAATTTCGCGCGAAATATCCTGCTGAAAACGTCTCGGTATAATGACGCCTGCGTGTGACGTCACGGACTGTAGAGGACATTTTGGGACAACATGGTGGCCGGCTATTAAGTCGTCTGTTTTCATCGCAAAATTACACAATATTCTGGACAGCTGTGTTGGTGAATATTTTGCAATTTGTTCAATGAACAATGGAGACAGCAAAGAAGAAAGCTGAAGGTGGGAAGCGGTGTATTGCGGCCGACTGCAGCAACACAAACACAGCCGGTGTTTCATTGCTTACATTCCCGGAAGATGACAGTCAAGCTTTACCATTGGCCTGTGGAGAACTGGGACAACAGAGACTCTTACCAGGAGGACTTTGAGTTGGATGCGCAGACGCGGTACCGTGAGTACACATGCAGCTGCGGCTTCCAAACATTTGATCGCTTGCCCGTACGTGCGTGCCGCTATGTGCATGTCACGTACGTAACTTTGGGGACTTTGGGGAAATATATGTGCTGTATGAACTTTGGGGAGATGAACGGTACTTTGGGCTGTGGGATTGAGTGTGTTGTGCAGGTGTTTGAGTTGTATTGGCGGGTTATATGAACGGGAGGGGGGAGGTGTTTGTTATGCGGGATTAATTTGTGGCATATTAAATATAAGCCTGGTTGTGTTGTGGCAAATAGAGTATATATATGTCTTGTGTTTATTTACTGTTTTAGTCATTCCCAGCTGAATATCAGGTCCCACCCGCCTCTCACAGCATCTTCCCTATCTGAATCGCTCCCACTGCCCTCTAGTACTTCACTCTCACTTTCCTCATCCACAAATCTTTCATCCTCTCTCAATTTAATGGGGAAATCGTCGCTTTCTCGGTCCGAATCGCTCTCGCTGCTGGTGGCCATGATTGTAAACAATGTGCAGATGTGAGGAGCTCCACAACCTGTGACGTCACGCGCTACTTGTCTGCTACTTCCGGTACAGGCAAGGCTTTCTTTATCAGCGACCAAAAGTTGCAAATTTTATCGTCGATGTTCTCTACTAAATCCTGTCAGCAAACATATGGCAATATCGCGAAATGATCAAGTATGACACATAGAATGGACCTGCTATCCCCGCTTGAATAAGAAAATCGCATTTCAGAAGGCATTTAAATTAGATGCAGAATATTTATTTATTTATTTATTTCAACATATTACAGCACATCAATGCAAATATTACATCCTCCCACCTGATGCAACATGAAAACACCCAATAATCGCGTATAAGGAGGGGGATGAAAAAAAATCAGCCCTGAAATCAGCAGCAGCATCCTCAGATGTGAGCAGAGCCTGCTGACACGTGGGCTGTTTCACGGCGAGGAGCGCAGCCGGCGCCACGGTCCTTGTCACGTCTTCACGGCTGCCTCATTAGCCACAGCCCCGCTCCAATATATACTTCACGCTAAGAGCACATACAAATATCTGCTTGCCATAATATTAGGCTTCATCCTCTCGCTGTGAGAGCGCGCGCAAAGTCACACGCTCTGATATTTTTCATGAACGCACTTTTAATTCATGAAGTGGTGACAGCCACCGCAATGCAGGGATTTAGTTGTCTCGCAGGCAGGCTGCTCAGAAGTTTCACTGTAAACATTCGAAAATAAGTCAAGAAGAAAGACTTCTCATGTGTTCACATGCCTGTAAATGACATAAAGCGCATGCAGGAAGTGTATACAGCGCTTCACTTTTTACGTATTTTGTTACGTTACAGCCTTATTCCAGAATGGATTAAATTCAATGTTGTCCTTAAAATTCTACACACAAGCTTCATGGCAAAGGCTGTGAATACTTATGTACATGTGATTCCTTAGTTTTTTGTTTTTAAAAAATTTGCACAAATTTCTACAAAACTTTGAATTTATTCCATTTTGGAATAAGGCTGTAACATAACAAAATGTGGAAAAAACACTGTGCGGCTTTGGAAGACATACTTAGCATAGCATGTAATGCAGATAGTGTACAGCAGGGGTCCCCAAACCCTGCGGGTCGGATTCGGCCCGTCAGCGTCCAAAATCAGATTTTTATTTTATTTTTTTAAATTATTTTTTATTATAATTTTTAAAATCTGTCCTTTCTAATCCATTTCTGTGGCTTGTTACTCTTGGTGTCTTCTAGCTGCTCAGGCAAATCCTATTGTATAAAAATGCATTTTCCTATCGATAACGTGACATTATCGCGCTCGCGCCACAGTGTCGGGCGAGCGCGCGGCAAGTGCGTGCTCTTTCAGTCAAATAGTGTGCGAGGAATATACATACATATACTGTATATATATATATATATATATATATATATATATATATATATATATATATATATATATATATATATATATATATTTATATATATATATATATATATATATATATATATTTATATATATATATATATATATTTATATATATATATATATATATATATATATATATATATATATTTATATATATATATATATATATATATATATATATATTTATATATATATATATATATATTTA
>NC_084554.2:37302500-37340000 GCF_033978685.3 Nerophis lumbriciformis | reverse complement strand
CAGCAGGAAGCATGAAGTGCTCTAAAACTTGCTGGTAGACGGCTGCGTTGACCCTGGATCTCAGGAAACAGAGTGGACCGACACCAGCAGATGACATGCCACCCCAAACCATCACTGATGGTGGAAACTTTACACTAGACTTCAGGCAACGTGGATCCTGTGCCTCTCCTGTCTTCCTCCAGACTCTGGGACCTCGATTTCCAAAGGAAATGCAAAATTTGCTTTCGTCAGAAAACATGACTTTGGACCACTCAGCAGCAGTCCAGCTCTTTTTTTCCTTAGCCCAGGTGAGACGCTTTGCGCGCTGTTTCTTGGTCAACAGTGGCTTGACACGAGGTATGCGGCAGTTGAAACCCATGTCTTTCAAGCGTCTCTTGGTGGTGGATCTTGAAGCACTGACTCCAGCAGCTGTCCACTCCTTCTGAATCTCCCCCACATTTTTGAATAGGTTTTTTTTCACAATCTTGACCAGGGCGCGGTGATCCCTATCGCTTGTACACTTTTTCTGACCACAGTTTTTCCTTCCCTTTGCCTCTCCATTAATGTGTTTGGACACAGAGCTCTGAGAACAGCCAGCCTCTTCAGCAATAACCTTTTGTGTCTTTCCCTCCTTGTGCAATGTGTCGATGGTTGCCTTTTGGACAGCTGTCAAATCTGAAGTCTTCCCCATGTTTGTGTAGGCTTCAGAACTGGACTGAGAGACCATTTAAAGCCCTTTGCAGGTGTTTTGAGTTAATCAGCTGATTAGTTTGTGGCACCAGGTGTCTTCAAAATTTAACCCTTACACAATATTCTAATTTTGTGACACACGGAATTTTGGATTTTCATTTGTTGCCACTTCAAATCATCAAAATTAAATGAAATAAACATTGAATGCATCAGTCTGTGTGCAATGAATAAATATAATGTACAAGTTACACCTTTTGAATGCAATTACTGAAATAAATCAAGTTATTAAAAATATTCTAATTTACTGGCTTTTACCTGTGTGTATATATATATATATATATATATATATATATATATATATATATATATATATATGTACCCCGCCTATATATATATATATATATATATATATATATATATATATATATATATATATATATATATATATATATATATATATATATATATATATATATGTATGTGTGGGAAAAAAATCACAAGACTATTGCATCTTTACAGGCCTGTTTCATGAGGGGGGTACCCTCAATCGTCCTGACGATTGAGGGTACCCCCCTCATGAAACAGGCCTGTAGAGATGAAATAGTCTTGTGATTTTTTTCCCACACATACATATATTGCGCTCTACTACGGTATCGAGCACTATTTTTTGGATAACCTTATTAAGACATATATATATATATATATACAGCCCGGCCCCCGGCCAAATTGTTTTAACCCAATGCGGCCCCGAGTCAAAAAGTTTGTGGACCCATGGTGTACAGCTTCGAATTTGGTGCTGATTCGGCAATATACCTTAAAGCGACAGTGGGTTGTTTTGTAGAGAGCGCATTGTGTGTGAGAAATTTCAAGTCAAGCCAACTTACAGTAGAAAAGGGATTCATATGGTCCCATTTTTGGGTGGATTTTGTGTGAGAGGAAGGAAGGGGGGTTAATAATTTTGCAATGCAGTCTGCTGAAAATGATGGAAAGCGCCACTCTACATAGTAACTGATGCTGTGGTCAAAATTGGAATTGCCACGTGTGAGAAATTTCAACTCAAACCAACTTACAGTAGTGAAGGGATTCATATGGTCCCGTTTTTGTATTGATTTTGTGTGAGAGGAAGGAGGGGGGTTAATCATTTTGCAAGGCAGTCTACTGAACATGATGGAAAGCGCCATGCTACATAGTAACTGATGTTGTGGTCAAAATTGGAATTGCCACATGTGAGAAATTTCAATTTAAGTCAACTTACAGTAGAGAAGGGTTTCATATGGTCCCGTTTTTGTGTGAGAGGAAGGAGGGAGGTTGGGGGGGTTTGGGGGGTTAATCATTTTGCAATGCAGTCTGCTGAAAATGATGGAAAGTGCCACTCTACATAGTAACTGACTCTGTGGTCAAAGTTGGAATTGCTACAAAAGACATTTTAAGATATTCATCACTCTACTGGCTAACGTGGATAGTTTCGTCACATTTCATGTGTCAGATAAACAGTGACAAATGGGAACATATGAATCCCCTTCCGACTGTATATTGTAGGGTTTGTTGTGTGTTTATCAGAAAAGTAATTGCTGGAGTAGAAGAGTTCGCGTACCAACACATTCATCATAATTTTGTCACATGACTTTAATTGGATCATCTCATTGGCTGCTTTGACTTTTGCTGTGAATTGAATCAAGCATAGGGAATCTAAAAAAAAAAAAAAAAAAAAAAAAGCTTTATTTTTCAAAAGGAAAACTTATTTTTAATTTACCGCTTCACTATTATTTTCAACAAGAAATACTATTGCTTTGCCCGTGACCTTTGGTCCATGCTGTAAACGCCAGCCTCCGGTTGCCGGGGTAACCCTCACTTCTCATCAATGGGTATCATCTAAATGTCACCTTGTCGCTGACATTCCAGGGTCTCAGTGCCAAATCGCTACAGTCCCCTTTTCCCGTGCGCGCGGCTTAAGGCTCAGGCTAACATTTGGATGGATATTTTCTCCTAAGCCGTGATCTTCCATGTGGGTGAAGATTGCTTCCCGTGTTGCAGGAGAAGATGTTTACAGAAACGCATTAAGTCCCGGGAATGATCCACTGTGGTATGAGTTTAGAACGTACTTAGCTTAATGAAAACCTTGTCGCCGGCGTAGAGCGGCGGTGATGTGAGAGTAATGGGGACTTTATGGGGCGGACATGTTGCTTGGAAATCACTTAAGTAAATGTCTGCTCCGGCTTTAATTGGCGTAGTCTCGCCGGAGACTCTTCACCGGGTTCAAGTGTTCCTGCAAACATTGTTAAAGGTCGTCGACCTGCCAGAGGCAAGCGCCCAGATGTGCAGAAGCCACAGTGCTTAGCCAGAGTAGTCAGTGTGCAGCTTGTAGATTTACTATTCCCTTAAAAAGACAAAACATTCCGCAAAACAACACTGATACCTCCATTTTTATTAGCCCCACTTTTCAAAATGTTGCGTATTTGTATCGGTTATTGTACTGCCAAATATGGATATCTTGAACCCTTTTTTAAAATGTATTTGTATTTATTTAAAAAAAATTATTGAGACAAAGATCATTTCTGTATTTAATATTTGTTTACTTGCTATGGTATATTTTGTGTTTGTTATTCATGTGTTCACTGTTGTGTTACAGAGATCAATAAAATAGGATAAAGTTGCTATGGTATGAAAAGGGGTAGGATTAAATAAGCTCAGCTTCTTCCTGCTCCTTTTCGGACGTGCTGTAATGAAACAACTGGAAATGTGTGATGAATTCTATCGTATGCATGTTCGTAATAAACTGGAACTGAAACTGAACTGAAATATTGCGCGTAACTAACTAATCCATTTGACACTTTGATAAAGAATGTGAGAAACACTATTCAATTCAAGAAAGAACTCGGAGCAAAGTTGTCAGGTTCAAACACTGATGACATCTATTAAACAAGACAAGAAGCAAGGAATTAAACAGAGACAGAATTAAATTTGGCTCAATAGAGGAAATGCGTCTGGACTGTACTACTCTACAGTCTCACCACGCTCTGGCGAAAGATTGTACGCCTCCTATTTTATTTGGACTTTCCCTGATTACATGGCAACAGCTGTTTCTAAGGGACGGGGGTCGTAAACAGCCATCTCCTTTGGTTACAGAACAGTTCAAAGAAAAGGTCGTAAAACAGTTCAAAGAAGCGGTGCATGGAGGGGAGTCTGGTCCTGCTTCCTTCTCCTCTGTTGTACTTCGTTTTTACTGTTGCACCTTGTTTTTTACTGTTGTACCTCGTTTAACTGTTGAACCTTGTTTTTTAATGACTACTGCTGCAAACCAAATTGCCCCTCGGGGACAATAAAGATTTTCTAAGTCTAAGTCTAAGTCTAAGTAGTTCTCGGGTCAAAACGATATCTTTCTGTTGATTACAATACATCAAAGAACACCTCCATGTTGCTTCCCATCCTACACAATTTTACAAGCCTTCTTGTGACGACGTGGTCGCATCGTGATGCGGGTGTGGTTCTCCCAAGGATGCAGACGGCTTCGGACACAGCTTGCAGGTAGGAAAATGATTTATTTTAAATATAAATCATATGATGAATAAACAAAAGACATGCACGTAGCACAAAAGGCAAAACAAAAGGACTAGCGTGGGAGCTAGCAGGAAAAAATAGCATAGCATGAAATCTAAGTAGTCGTTAACAGTTGTATGGGAACAAACTACGAAGCCAGACAGAGTGAGGCCAGAGCAAAGACTAAATAGCCCTCTGATTAGCGCCCGGGCAACAGGTGCGCGTCCCGAACACTAACCAGAGGCAGGTGCGTACAATCTGCCGTCATGGCAACAGAAACAAACTAAACTCAAGGTGCTGAAAACACGTGACACAAACATAAACAAACTCTGATCCGGGCAGCGGATCGTAACAGTACCCCCCCCTTAAAGGACAGATTCCAGCTGTCCCTTGACACTAAATAAAACTAGAACCCAAAAAACAAGAAATAGTTCGAGAGTCAAGGGAGGGTGGAGGGAGGATTTGGTGGTGGGTCGCCAGGCCACGTGTCCCCGAATCCACCGGGGAAGAGTCAGGTGGCGGCGGCGAGTGGAACGCCGCTGCCGCAGGCGAGGCGGGCGACCACGGAAAGGCCACATTCGTGGCTGCCGAGAAGGTGGGCGTGAGTGGCGCCAGAAGTTCAGCAGCCGGAGAGTTCTACGACTACGTCTCGGGTGTCGCTGCTGTTTGCGCCACTGGCGTCCATAAACAAACCTCCGAGAGCGCCGCTTGCGCAGCCAGACCACTCGAGGTCGCTGAGACGAAGACGAGGAGAGAGCAGACGTCGCCGTGGAAACAGGAGGAGCCGACGTCGCCGTGGAAGCAGGAGGAGCCGACGTCGCCGTGGAGGCAGGAGGAGCCGACGTCGCCGTGGAGGCAGGAGGAGCCGACGTCGCCGTGGAGGCAGGAGGAGCCGACGTCGCCGTGGAGGCAGGAGGAGCCGACGTCGCCGTGGAGGCAGGAGGAGCCGACGTCGCCGTGGAGGCAGGAGGAGCCGACGTCGCCGTGGAGGCAGGAGGAGACGTCGTCGCCGTGGAAGCAGGTGCAGGTTCTGGTACCAGCCGTGGAGCAGGTGCAGGTTCTGGTACCATCCGTGGAGCCGGCGCTGGTGTGGGTACCAGCCGTGGAGCCGGCGCTGGTGTGGGTACCAGCCGTGGAGCCGGCGCTGGTGTGGGTACCAGCCGTGGAGCCGGCGCTGGTGTGGGAACCAGCCTTGGAGCCGGCGCTGGTGTGGGAACCAGCCTTGGAGCCGGCGCTGGTGTGGGAACCAGCCTTGGAGCCGGGACAGGGGTTGGTCTTGGAGTCGGTGCTGGTGTGAGAACCAGCCTTGGAGCCGGCGCTGGTGTGAGAACCAGCCTTGGAGCCGGCGCTGGTGTGAGAACCAGCCTTGGAGCCGGCGCTGGTGTGGGAACCAGCCTTGGAGCCGGCGCTGGTGTGGGAACCAGCCGAGGAACTTGGCATGGTGGAGCTTGGCGTGGTGGAGGTACTGGAGACGAAGCTTGGTGTGTCAGCCGAGGTGCAGGAACAGGTGCTAGCCGAGGTGCAGCTGGAGGTGGCCTAGCTGGCGGTTGTGGCTTAGCAGGACGAAGCACTGGTGGCGGTGGCCGTGCAGGAGGTTGCGGTTTAGCACGCCGGAAGACTGGTGGCGGTGGCCTTGCAGGAGGTTGCGGTTTAGCACGCCGAAAGACTGGTGGCGGTGGCCGTGCAGGGTGTTGCGGCTTAGCACGCCGAAAAACTGGTGGCGGTGGCCGTGCAGGAGGTTGCGGCTTAGCACGCCGAAAAACTGGTGGCGGTGGCCGTGCAGGAGGTTGCGGCTTAGCACGCCGAAGTTGTGCCACCGCACTAGCACAGTTCCCAGTACTAGCCCCCCCCTCAAGACGCGGATACCAGACGCGCTCTTTGCGGTTTGGAACTGTCTTCAAGGGTGGGTGGGGGGAGGTATGGAGGGGAGTATACTCTTCTTCAAATTGTCCAAATTGACTATTATCATCCCCCACTTGAGATTGGGTGGGAGCACAGGGGGAAAAAATATGTGCAGTGGGCGGAGCAATAGTCACTGGGGGCGGAACCAAAGTCACTTGAGGTGGAGTCTGAAAATCAGAATGTGACTGACTAGACTTACACTTAATAAAAATGTCCTGATAATGTCTTATCTTACAATGAAAGTCATTTGGTATTGGCTGACAGAAAGACTTAGAAGATGGAAAAAAAAAATCTTGTTCAATGATGTCATTAGAAGTGGGCGGAGTTACCTCTTCGGGAGGCGCCACTGACATGACATTACTGTTGCAACTGACCATGTGACTTACAGCCCAATCGGAGAACTTTTTGGCGAAGTGGTCGATGGGGTTGCCAAACATCTGAGGAGGGGGAGTTTGGGCTGAATGTAGCTTGCTTCGGTCCGGGGTAGGAGTTTGCAGGAGCGGCGCGTCTTGGCGGCGAGGGAAAGACCTCCTGGCCGGCTTCCGTCTTTGACGGCGCGCACGGTACTGCGGTGTAGCGGCGATGTCTTCCGACCAGAGGGAATCGATGGGGATAAGAGAGCCTCCAGGTCCCCACATGAGATTCGACCTCTCCTCCGTCGAATAGCGAAGCGTCTCGGCTTCCATCGCTCGCAACACCATGAGCGTACCTTCGTCCAACTCCTCGTTAGCCAGTGCGGGAGAATTGTTTTCTGCTGGCTTCGTACTGTGACGACGTGGTCGCATCGTGATGCGGGTGTGGTTCTCCCAAGGATGCAGACGGCTTCGGACACAGCTTGCAGGTAGGAAAATGATTTATTTTAAATATAAATCATATGATGAATAAACAAAAGACATGCACGTAGCACAAAAGGCAAAACAAAAGGACTAGCGTGGGAGCTAGCAGGAAAAAATAGCATAGCATGAAATCTAAGTAGTCGTTAACAGTTGTATGGGAACAAACTACGAAGCCAGACAGAGTGAGGCCAGAGCAAAGACTAAATAGCCCTCTGATTAGCGCCCGGGCAACAGGTGCGCGTCCCGAACACTAACCAGAGGCAGGTGCGTACAATCTGCCGTCATGGCAACAGAAACAAACTAAACTCAAGGTGCTGAAAACACGTGACACAAACATAAACAAACTCTGATCCGGGCAGCGGATCGTAACACTTCTTCTTTGTAGGTTCAGAGACAGCTTTTGTCTTCTCGCCGGGAACTCATTGAAACACAAAGTTTTGTGATAACTTAGATACAATTATTCTGACAAAAGTGGCTCTCTTTCCTTGCGCTCTATTCAATAAATTTAAAAAGTGATGTTAAATGTTTTGCCATTTCATTTGTTATTTATGTATATCATGTACTAAATTAGTCAGATTTCTCTAATAATTCAGTTTCTTCTATTTTCACACCTACACGTAGAGTCCTAGTTTGCATGCTCCATCTCTAATGCGACTGTTGGCCAAACGCGTTGTGCCTCTCGTACACTAGGGGGCGGCTGTGGTCATTTCAGCCTGTTTAGCTGGGTGGTAATGTGAGGAGAAGAAGAAAATGCTACATGCTAAGACTAACTGTTGGATTTAGTGAGCTGTTGGATTTGTTTGTGCATGCGCCAACTTAACTTACTTACTTTTACCACTTTGAGTCGTAAAAAATACCACACAAATAGCAACATATGTGCATTCAAACGTATTTGGAAAGCGGAAGTCAATTTTGAAAAAATGGAGCACTTATCAGTCCCTCAAGTGGAACCCCCAAAAGAAAAGAAGGGGAGGTCGGCCACTAAACAACTGGCGGCGAGGCTTGGAGGAAATAAGTCGGTAAGTAGGAGAGTGTGAGAAATTTCAAGTCAAGCTAACTTACAGTAGAGAAGGGATTCATATGGTCCCGTTTTTGGGTGGATGTTGTATGAGAGGAACGAGGGGGGTTTAATCATTTTGCAATGCAGTCTGCTGAAAATGATGGAAAGCACTACTCTACATAGTAACTGACGCTGTGGTAAAAGTTGGAATTGCCACAAAAGACATTTTAAGATATCCGACAATTGGGGTGTGATTTCGATTCCTGGGGTGACGATCAAAACAGGCTACAGGTTAGAAAAGCTCAGTTTGGTTGCATGGATATGGCTTACCAACATACTTTAAAAAATAGATTCTTACAAAACATAAACATGAATTTATTCCATTTTGGATTCCACGTAACAAAATGTAGAAAAAGCACGGTATGGTTTTGGAAGACATACTAGCATACATGTAATGCAGATGGTGTACAGTACCGAATTTGGTGCCGATTCGGCAAAGCACCTTAAAGCGACAGTGGGTTGTTTTGTAGAGAGTGTGTTGTGTGTGAGAAATTTCAAGTCAAGCCAACTTACAGTAGAGAAGGGATTCATATGGTCCCGTTTTTGGGTGGATTTTGTGTGAGAGGAAGGCGCGGGTAATCATTTTGCAATTCAGTTTGCTGAAAATGATGGAAAGCGCCACTCTACATAGTAACTGACGCTGTGGTCAAAGTTGGAATTGCCACAAAAGACATTTTAAGATATTCAACACTATACTGCCATCTGGTGGCTAGAGTGGATAGTGCACCCCCCTGCCCCTCAATTTGTCACGTTTCATGTGTCAGATAAACAGTCACAAATGGGAACATATAAATCCCCTTCCGACTGTATATTGTAGGGTTTGTTGTGTGTTTATCAGAAAAGTCATTGCTGGAGTAGATGAGTGCGCTTACCAACAAATTCATCATAATTTTGTCACATGACTTTAATTGGATCATCTCATTGGATGCTTTGACTTTTGCTGTGAATTGAATCAAGCACAGGGAATATTGTGTGTGAGACATTTCAAGTCAAGCCAACTTACAGTAGAGAAGGGATTCATATGGCCCCGTTTTTGGGTGGATTTTGTGTGAGAGGAAGGCGTGGGGGGGTTCATCATTTTGCAATGCAGTCTGCTGAAAATGATGGGAAGCGCCACTCTACATAGTAACTGACGCTGTGGTCAAAGTTGGAATTGCCACAAAAGACATTTTAAGATATTCAACACTTGGGGTGTGATTTCAATTCCTGGGGGTGACGATCAAATCAGGTTACAGGTTAGAAAAGCTCCGTTTGGTAGCATGGATATGGCTTACAAATAGGGATGTCTGATAATGGCTTTTTGCCGATATTCGATATTGACCAAACCCTTAATTACCGATACCGATATCAACCGATACCAATATATACAGTCGTGGAATTAACACATTATTATACCTAATTTGAATAACCAGGTATGGTGAAGATAAGGTCCTTTTAAAAAAAAAAAATAATAATAAAATAAGATAAATAAATTAAAAACATTTTCTTGAATAAAAAAGAAAGTAAAACAATATAAAAACAGTTACATAGAAACTAGTAATTAATGAAAATGAGTAAAATTAACTGTTAAAGGTTAGTACTATTAGTGGACCAGCAGCACGCACAATCATGTGTGCTTACGGACTGTATCCCTTGCAGATTGTATTGGTAGGAACCAGAATATTAATAACAGAAATAAACAACCCTTTTGTGTGAATGAGTGTCAATTGGGGAGGGAGGTTTTTTGGATTGGTGCACTAATTGTAAGTGTATCTTGTGTTTTTTATGTTGATTTAATTAAAAAAAAATAAAATAATTGATACAGATAATGAAAAAAAACGATACCGATAATTTCGGATATTACATTCTAAAACATTTATCGGCCGGACATCTCTACTTACAAACATACTTTAGAAAAATAGATTCTTACAAAACATATACCGGACAAAAATATAAAGGCAACACTTTTGTTTGTGCTCCCATTATTCATGAGTTGAACTCAAAAGACGTATTACAAATATTGTTCACAAATCTGTCAAAATCTGTGTTAGTGAGCATTTCTTATTTGCCATGATTATTGCACATGTGTGCCCTAGGCTGCCCACAATAAAAGGCCACTCTGAAATGTGCAGTTTTGCTTATAGGGAATATGGGGGGGTCAGAAAAGCAGTAAGTATATTTGATCACCATTTGCCTCACACAGTGCAACCCATCTCCTTGGCATAGAGTTGATCAGGTTGTTGATTGTGGAATGTCGGTCCAATTATCAATTATTTATTATAATATCAAATATTAGCGTGAAATGCTAGTGTAGTCACAACAACGTAACCACCAATAAGTCACATTTGGAGTCAAAGCTAAGTTGAAAAGGGCACCTTCAAGGATGAATAAAAGTTATTTAAATTACTAAGTGTACGGTAGTGGTAGTTTGTAGCTACTTTCTTGAATCGTTGTTTGAAGATTTTCCTCTTGTTTAACTTAAAAATGTTGTTAAAATATTGGATAGTGTCAAACAATGCCAAAGCATCAAATCATAAGATTCATGCATTTTGGTGTGAGCTTGCACCAGTTTTGTATGCCTCTGCCCACAATGTTTTGCAGTCTTTTAAAAAAAAAAGATTAAATACGGTGTGATGTTGCGGATTGACAGACGTACATGTTTGGTCGTTCTTAGATATGCTGTGTCAGCAAGCCCCTCCCCCTCTTGCTGAGTGAGACTGCGGCCGCTGGAGCTTCCGTCTATTCCTTCTCGTTTCATGCCCCTCCGCCTGCACTACATCTATAAAATGAATACTTCTGTGTTTATTTGGCATTTGGCATTTTGGCATCATGGCATTTGGGCCACGACGAAATTGGATTGGCCGCTGAACTCTGACGGAAAAATACGGCAACATTGCAACTTTACGATTTAAGATCAGATGGATAACCAGTAGGTATGTATTGGAAGTTGTGTAAACAGAGAGCTAGTAGCTGTCAAGCCTAAAATCTAACGGACAACTACAAGTTTCCACAGCTATTTGGTGTGGTTGGTCATGTTTTAATGTGTGTAAATGTGGTTATCAGGATCCCATTATCAATCAATCAATCAATCAATCAATCAATCAAAGTTTATTTATATAGGCCTAAATCACGAGTGTCTCAAAGGGCTGCACAAGCCACAACGAAGATTGAGACATACAAAAATAACTCTTTTGACTGTTTACTGTAAATGCAAACTACACGGTGAATTATTTATATTGCTGGTTTACAATTGTTGTATATGCAAATGTTATTCTTACATCAATAAATAAAGTATGAGTAAAGATGTTGAGGATGTTTTAAATGAAGGAGATCCATGTAGATATTTTATGACTAACAAAACATACACGTGGTATTTTAACTCTGTATTTATTAAATTACATATACAAACAAGTTGTAGTGTTAAAATACGGCTGTTTATAGTTTTCTACTGGGATGTCCCATCATGTCACGTATCTAAAGTGTCTTCCCTTTGAACAGTCTGACACTAATTGAACGGGTATGATTTTATTTCATCATACGCTCTAAAATTATCGACTTGTTTTAGCTCCTGTATCTTTATTTTGTGTTCTTATTGGTGTAACAAGTAGGCTTGGTCTTCTGTGCCTATGAATAATGTAGTACAGATGATTTACTACATGTCAGTAGGGATGAGTACACAATCCCGCCGGTTCTACCCTGCAAAATCAAACCGTGCCATGTTTTGGTACCTGGGTTGCGCGTGACTCACTCCAGCAGCACTGAGAGTGGACTCAGCTAAAGTACCTCTAGGTAATATTGCAATTTTCAATGCTAACAAAGCAACTGACTCAAAAAATACTCTGCAGTGGGCAAACTTGTCTAAAAAATGGCGCCATAGCAAAAAACAATAACACACCGAATTCAGTCCTCTGCTTAGGTTTAATGCAAACTATTGAACAAAAAAAACATAATGGCCATTAGCGAAAACATATTCATGAATTAGCTGCTCTTATAAGCCACAAGGTAAATCTATTTTTTTTAAAGTAGCGGTTTATAGTCCGGAAGTTACGGTACTTACAGTATTAACACTTTTTAGGGCGCAACAAAAGACTAGATTGAGCAGAGACTGAACTGACTAGGCAACACACCAACACACCAAACTAAACACTACATCTTGCATTTACAAGTGCATGTACAGCTTATTGTCATACTTGCAAATGGGACTCAGAAATGTGATAATAAAACAAGATAGAAGAACTGGGCAGCAGTTATAATCGGCTCATTTTTTAAATGTTGCAATAAAATTAGATTTTATTATCAAAATCAATTATTTATTTCACACACACAAAATTGGTACTGTGTCGGTTCAAATGTGAATGGTACCCATCCCTAAATGCCAGAGGAAACTGGTTTACAATTACATGATCTCGGTGTGTTAATCCGATTTTTAAACACACCATCAGATTAAGGTGTTTACATGTGTTGTAGAAAGATCAGTTCAGTGCATAGAATGTGTTTTCTCGATAAATCCTCTATAACATGTGTTTATTTGCATTTAAAAGTTAAAAGTTAAGATAGTCACACACACACTATGTGTGGTGAAATTACTAGGGATGTCCGATAATATCTATGATAAATGCTTTAAAATGTAATATCGGAAATTATCGGTATCGGTTTCAAAATTATCGGTATCGGTTTCAAAAAGTTAAATTTATGACTTTTTAAAACGCCGCTGTGTACACGGACGTAGGGAGAAGTACAGAGCGCCAATAAACCTTAAAGGCACTTCTTTTGCGTGCCGGCCCAGTCACATAATATCTACGGCTTATTACACACACAAGTGAATGCAATGCATACTTGGTCAAGAGCCATACAGGTCACACTGAGGGTGGTTGTATAAACAACTTTAATACTGTTACAAATATGCGCCACACTGCGAACCCACTCCAAACAGAATGACAAACACATTTCGGGAGAACATCCGCACCGTAACACAACAGAACAAATACCCAGAATCCCTTGCAGCACTAACTCTTCCGGGACGCTACAATAAACACCCCCCGCCCCCCACCTCAACCCCGCCTACCTCAACCTCCTCATGCTCTCTCAGGGAGAGCATGTCCCAAATTCCAAGCTGCTGTTTTGAGGCATGTTAAAAAAAAAAAATGCACTTTGTGACTTCGATAATAAATATGGCAGTGCCATGTTGGCATTTTTTTCTATAACTTGAGTTGATTTATTTTGGAAAACCTTGTTACATTGTTTAATGCATCCAGCGGGGCATCACAACAAAATTAGGCATAATAATGTGTTAATTCCACGACTGTATATATCGGTATCGGTTGATGTCGGAATCAGTAATTAAGAGTTGGACAATATCGGGATATCGGCAAAAAAGCCATTATCGGACATCTCTAGAAATTACCCTCTGCTTTTGACCCATCACCTTGTTCCACCCCCTGGGAGGTGAGGGGAGCAGTGAGCAGCAGCGGCGGCCGCGCTCGGGAATCACATTGGTGATTTACACGATATATTTTGGGAAAAAGTGCGTCTGTTTTTGTGCTAGTCGGTTTTACAATGGACCGCCGAGGTAGAACAAGTAGCATTACTCCTGTGTAAGCTCCTGAGCGGGTATGAAGTTGAGCCTTGGCTGGCAGTGCCAACTTCTGTAAAGTTTTAACTCCATGAAGACGAGGTCGACGCATCCCAATATTCCCCTCAGTAGCTCGTAAAGAAACTTCTGGAAAGCCATAAAAGCCTTGTAGACACTAACAGGATGCCCCCCTTGACAGGCAAGTTACAGTACCACCCCCTCACCCCACAGCATTCTTCTTTTTTAACGGTGAGCCACGCCGGGGTTATGAAGGTCAGCGCTGTCACAGAAGACACGGTGGTCCCATCAGTCACAGCCGGCTCGGCCATTTTAACAGCTTTAGCGCCGCGTCTCGTACTGCGGCCGTGAGATGCAATCAGCTTCTTGGTTGGGGTGGAATGAGAGCTTAATCAGTCGTGGTGGGGACGCTGGCGCCGGCCCAAAGGCTGTATCCGGGTGCACGTTAAGCGTGGATTGGGCGGCAAAAGTCGCATTCCCTGTTTGCATTTCATTAGGTACACCTGCGTCATCAAATACGAGGATTCGATACAAGGAGGAGATAGGAGGGAGGCGTTTTGATTGATGACACTGTCAGAGAGATATTCTTTTAACAATAAGTGTAATATTGTTGCTGCACTGCTGCACTGCACCTTAGTGAGCTGGGGTCAGAGAAATATGAAATTATCTTTTGTAACAGAAGCAAACATAATACACTTATATTAAATAAGCTCTGCTTCTTCCTACTCATTTTTGCACAGGTGGAATTGTGCGTGTGTAAACATGTGATGCTATTTTTGATACGTACAGTACAGGCCACAAGTTTGGACACACCTTCTCCTCATTCAATGTGTTTTCTTTATTTTCATGACTATTTACATTGTAGATTGTCACTGAAGGTGTGTGAATGTTAGTGTGAATGTTGTCTGTCTATCTGTGTTGGCCCTGCGATGAGGTAGCGACTTGTCCAGGGTGTACACCGCCTTCCGCCAGATTGTAGCTGAGATAGGCTCCAGCGCCCCCCGCGACCCCAAAAGGGAATAAGCGGTAGAAAATGGATGGATGGATTGTCACTGAAGGCATCAAAACTATGAATGGAGTTATTAAGTTAAAGTTGAAGTGCCAATGATTGCCACACACACACACTAGGTGTGGTGAGATTATCCTCTGCATTTGACCCATCACCCTCACCCCCTGGGAGGTGAGGGGAGCAGTGAGCAGCAGCGGTGGCTGCGCCCGGGAATCATTTTTGGTGATTTAACCTTCAATTCCAACCCTTGATGCTGAGTGCCAAGCAGGGAGGTAATGGGTCCCATTTTTATAGTCTTTGGTATGACTCGGCCAGGGTTTGAAATCACAACCTACCGATCTATACTTAACAAAAAAAGGTGAAATAAGTGAAAACATGTTTTATATTCTAGTTTCTTCAAAATAGCCACCCTTTGCTCTGATTACTACTTTGCACACTCTTGGCATTCTCTCGATGAGCTTCAAGCACACCTGTGAAGTGAAAACCATTTCAGGTGACTATCTCTAGAAGCTCATGGAGAGAATGCCAAGAGTGTGCGAAAAAGTAATCACAGCAAAGGGTGGCTATTTTGAAGAAACTAGAATATGAAACGTGTTTTCAGTTATTTCACCTTTTTTTTGTTAAGTACATAACTCCACATGTGTTCATTCATAGTTTTGATGCCTTCTGTGACAATCTACAATGTAAATAGTCATGAAAATAAGAAAACGCATTGAATGAGAAAGTGTGTCAAAACTTTTGGCCTGGACTGTGTGTTTAAAATACAGTGGAACCACAATTTACGAACTTAATTGGTTCTTGAACAGGGTTCGGAAAAATAAAAGTTTGTATATTGAAGCAATTTTTTTCATGAGAAACAATGTAAATATTAAAGCTGCAAAGAGCGTTGAACGGGCTCTCGCCCCTGTTGCGGGGTGGGGGTTCACGCCAGTCGGCCGGCACGCATGACACCTGCGGTCACGTCCTTCCCCATGCCCTGACCCGGCACCAAAAATTTGAGAAACCCTAAAATAAAAACTTCTTAGCCATACATGACTCACCTGCAAAATATGAGGGCTTTTCGTGCATGTTAAAGGTCTCAACAAAGCGTCCAAACATATAGAAGAAATAACACAGTGATTTCAATAGGGCCCTTACACTTCTCTGCATCGCCCCCGCAGGGCTTCCTCCTCTGCTCGGGCCCTAATAAAATCTAATTTAAAAACTAAATAAAGCCACTTCAGACTGCCATCATCATTTGTAGCAATTAAGATCAATATCTAAACTTGTGAAAGAGAGTTATTAACGTTTTGCAAGGTATCCGCGGGGTCTTAAAAAGTCTAAAATAGTCTTAAATCCAATTATTTAATTTTTAAGGCCTTAAAGGGGAACATTATCACAATTTCAGAATGGTTAAAACCATTAAAAATCAGTTCCCAGTGGCTTATTATATTTTTCGAAGTTTTTTTCAAAATTTTACCCATCATGCAATATCCCTAAAACAAGCTTCAAAGTGCCTGATTTTAACCACCCGTCCATTTTACTGTGACGTCACATAGTGAAGCCAACACAAACAAACATGGCGGAAAGAACAGCCAGCTATAGCGACATTAGCTCGGATTCAGACTCGGATTTCAGCGGCTTAAGCGATTCAACAGATTACGAATGTATTGAAACGGATGGTTGTAGTGTGGAGGCAGGTAGCGAAAACGAAATTGAAGAACAAACTGAAGCTATTGAGCCATATCGGTTTGAACCGTATGCAAGCGAAACCGACGAAAACGACACGACAGCCAGCGACACGGGAGAAAGCGAGGACGAATTTGGCGATTGCCTTCTAACCAACGATTGGTATGTGTTTGTTTGGCATTAAAGGAAACTAACAACTATGAACTAGGTTTACATCATATGAAATACATTTGGCAACAACATGCACTTTGAGAGTGCAGACAGCCCAATTTTCATCAATTAATATATTCTGTAGACATACCCTCATGTCAGCAGGCCAGGGAATCTAGGGTCGATATTCTTCTCTTGATCATCTTCGGGACGGTGTGAGCCAAGACATCCAGGGGGTTTAGCTCGCTCTCTGCGGGAACAAACTGCCGCCATTGCTTGCCGTGCTACCGAGGTCCTATGTCCCTGAATTACTCACACACTCCGGCATATTCAATGGGGGTCTGGCGGCAGATTTCTTTGACTTTATCGTTGGAAATGCATCTGCTTTGAGTGTCGCAAGATATCCACACATTCTTGCCATCTCTGTCGTAGCATAGCTTTCGTCGGTAAAGTGTGCGGAACAAACGTCCAATTTCTTGCCACTTTCGCATCTTTGGGCCACTGGTGCAACTTGAATTCGTCCCTGTTCGTGTTGTTACACCCTCCGACAACACACCGACGAGGCATGATGTCTCCAAGGTACGGAAAACAGTCGAAAAAACGGAAAATAACAGAGCTGATTTGACTCTATCCATCCATCCATCCATCCATCCATCTTCTTCCGCTTATCCGAGGTCGGGTCGCGGGGGCAGCAGCCTAAGCAGGGAAGCCCAGACTTCCCTCTCCCCAGCCACTTCGTCCAGCTCTTCCTGTGGGACCCCGAGGCGTTCCCAGGCCAGCCGGGAGACATAGTCTTCCCAACGTGTCCTGGGTCTTCCCCGCGACAGTATTTGCATTCATGGGTAAGTCCAATTTTAATGATTTGTGGCTTCAGGGCAAACAGGTCAGTGCATGGTTGAAGCCGGTGGAGGGAAACGTATAAAAACTTTAAAACTTGGAACATTGGGCATCAAGGCATTGGAATCCCATTGCAAATCGGAAAAGCACAAGGCGGTCGTAAAATGCCAGCAGCCAACGCCGTCAATCAGCCACTATTGCTCCACATCAGGAGCCGGAGCATCGAGGTCCAACGCGACCCAGTCTGCTGCAACTCCAGTCGACCTCCGGACAGCGTTTGGGTCTAATCCGACACTAAAAGCGGAGGTGCTATGGACTTTTCACACGGTAACTAAGCACCAGTCATATACTGGTAATGAGAACATTGAGGAGCTGTTCCAGATTATGTTCCAGGATTCAGAGATAGCAAAAACGTTTCAGTTTGGAAAAGATAAGACGGCATATATAGCGCCATTCGGATTAGCCTGTTATGGTTTGTACAGGGGAAGAAGACGGCACAGACAGGAGGGACGTCTATATAATATATATATATATTTACAAAAGTATGGAGTTTGACTAAGCCAAAAGGGTGTGTATGTGTGTGACTATGTGTAGCAATTATCTGATGAGTGTTACTGGTAGTGTTGAGCGAAAGGCGGAAGTCCAAGAGGGGCAAGGCTGGCTCGGAGGTCCGTGAGCAGACGTGAGGTCGAGGAGAGGAGAGAGGCGTCAAAGTTTGTGTCCAGGCGGAAGGTCGAGATCCAAGAGGCAGCCAGGGAAGCAGAGGAAATACAGGGAGACGAGACACACAGCTCGTGACATGGGAACGGAGGTACGCTGCTGGAAAGGCGACAAGGAGGACACGAGACAAAAGAACACGACGGGGGAAAAACACAGAGAGAGAAAGAATGCATAGAGCTTGCTAGGTTCGGCTTACTGTACAGGACAGGTCGCTACATTCTGGCCCACGATGCAGGTTTGCACTGGCATAAGTAGGCAGGTCTTCTCATCAGCGACAGGTGCCTTGATTTCTGGCGATTGATTGCAGCTGCTTGCTGCAGCCGGACTGGCACGCATCAGCTTTGCACACATGAATGCGCACTGACGTTGTTTTTATTCGGGCTTCCAAACAAATCTTGGTTCTCAAAAGAGAGGTTTCTGGTGTTTTTAGTTAGGGTAAGCGTTTTGTATTCCAATGTGAAAGAGCTGTGAATAAATTCATATACTTTGGAAGTAATTCCGGGTCTCCAATTTTCCTTCAAGTCTTTTGTACTTTTTTGCTTGTATCTTAAATTGTATTCATTATGGTCTTAAAAAAAGTCTTAAATTTGGCTTGTTGAAACCTGCAGAGACCCTGTTTTGTGGCGAACCATCAGATTAAAGGTTGGTGCCATGGCACGCCCGCATGCTCTCATTTGCAAAACATTGTTTGCAATTTATCATCACTCATCAGTATCCGTCTCTGATCAGCTCAAGTGCAGAAATTCCAGATTGGTGATGGCGTGGGGCAGTTTTCGCCGCTAGGCTCCACCCATTACGAGTAGGTAGGAACAAGTACTGACCCATCGGACACTTCAGGATGTCATCATCATTATTTCTACTAAATAAGACCAAGATCTGAATTTGTGGAGACGGAGTTATTAACGTTTCTTGTTTTGTGGCAATCATCGGAACAATGTTTGGCGCCATGCCACACCCACATCTTACGATGTAGGATTCTTTTTTTTTTTTTTTTTTCCCCGCAATTTATGATCAATTCTATGTGTAGTATCAGTAATCTTAACCGCGCCTCATTTGACCAAATTCCCTCAGAGTGTCATGTCTTTTGATCATGTTTTTGTTTGGCCATGTGCTGTTTGGTTTTTGGACTATTTTTGGTTCCTGCTTTTTCACTCCCTTGTTTTGTCACCATAGCAACCATTAGTTTCACCTGTTCCACATTTGGACTCACACACCTGACACTAATCAAGACACTATTATTTAAGCTTGTAGTTGCCAGGCAGTCAGCAACTACTCATGCTACCCTTGTTATTCCTATGATCACGCGATCCATGCCATAGTTCCATGCCAAGTGAGTTTTGTCTATTTTTATGTCACAGTAAGTGTTTTTGTTTCATGTCCATAGCTTTTGCCCAAGTGCTAGTTTTTGCTTTCATTAGCCAAGTTTGTACCTGCCTTGTGCGCGCTTTTGTTTACACCTTTTACACCTTTTTGTTAGTGTTAAAATAAAGATGTCCTTACCTTCACGCCATGTCCGCTCCAATTTCCCTGCAACTCGGGAAAACAAACCCCGCCATAGTCCACGTCATGACACAGAGGAATTCATTAAAGTACGACCCTTTTTTTTTTTTTGCTGAAAAATGGAAGACGAAAACCAAAATGGTCGACTTGCTGTTCGTTTTTTAAGTATGGATTCCTGAAACTTTTATGTGCGTCCCATCAGGATAGACGTCTCTTGCTATTTTTGTGTCGATACGTGAAACTGGTATGAGGGGCTATTTTTTTAAATTTATTTTAAAGGTGACGCTAGAGAGCCAATTTTGAAATGTATTTTTCGGGACTCCCGAAATATACAATTTTTCGACATACTTGACTTATCGTGCATGTTAAGGGTCTCAAAAAGGCGTCTAAACGTATACAAGAAAATACACCGCAATTTCAATTGGGCCCTTAGGGTGCTTAGCATTCGCTCCTGCGGTGCTTGCTCCGCTGCTCGGGCCCAAATGATATTAATGTAGTAAAAAGTTAGTTAATACACATTAAACACAATATAAAGTGCAATACAATACTGTATATCAAACAAACATAACAAGGGGGTGATGGATCAACTTTCTATTTAATAACAAAGCCAAAACAATTAGCTGAACTGTCCTCATTTGAAGCCGCCCTGCCGACACACACACTGTCACTAGCCCTGTAATGCACTCACAGTTTGAAATCTCAAAATTCCTTAACTTTAACTGCCAATGATTATGAATAAAAAATAAAATCCACTTTGCCTTGTCGGTTAATCTATTTGGCATGCAGCAGAATTGAGGGATTAAGGGGTCAGTGTTGACAACGCTGTGGAACCTCCTGAATGTTTCAAACCACACGTCGCTAGTCCATTGCTTTCTTTGGACTCATATTGAATTAGCACAACTATAAAAAAAAATGATGTAAAAAGGCTAAGAAACACTTTAAAACGACACAGTGTAGCAATTAGAACAGCAGCGATTGTAATATCGTGTAGTGAACTGTAATTACTAGAGATGTCCGATAATGGCTTTTTTGCCGATATCCGATATTCCGATATTGTCCAACTCTTAATTACCGATATCAACCGATACCGATATATACAGTCGTGGAATTAACACATTTTTATGCCTAATTTTCTTGTGATGCCCCGCTGGATGCATTAAACAATGTAACAAGGTTTTCCAAAATAAATCAACTCAAGTTATGGAAAAAAAATGCCAACATGGCACTGCCATATTTATTATTGAAGTCACAAAGTGCATTATTTTTTTTAACATGCCTCAAAACAGCAGCTTGGAATTTGGGACATGCTCTCCCTGAGAGAGCATGAGGAGGATGAGGTGGGCGAGGTTGGGGGTGCGGGGGTAGGGGGTAGCGGGGGGTGTATATTGTAGCGTTACGGAAGAGTTAGTGCTGAAAGGGGTTCTGGGTATTTGTTCTGTTGTGTTTATGTTGTGTTACGGTGCGGATGTTCTCCCGAAATGTGTTTGTCATTCTTGTTTGGTGTGGGTTCACAGTGTTAAAGTTGTTTATACGGCCACCCTCAGTGTGACCTGTATGGCTGTTGACCAAGTATGAGGTATTCACTTGTGTGTGTGAAAAGCCGTAGATATTATGTGACTGGGCCTTTAAGGTTTATTGGCGCTCTGTACTTCTCCCTACGTCCGTGTACACAGCAGCGTTTTAAAAAGTCATACATTTTACTTTTTGAAACAGATACCGATAATTTCCGATATTACATTTTAAAGCATTTATCGGCCGATAATATCATCCCTGCAGGACGAGGAATAGTTAAACATGCTTCACTACACACCCTAGCTCATCTGCATCACAACGTAAACAAACGCCATTGGTGGATCTACACCTGACATCCACTGTAATGATACCAAGTACAGGGACGTATCTAGTCGATACTCCTATGGTTACATCGATGTTTTTTTAGCATCCCAAAATCTTCTTTCGTTATTGTAAATTTATATTATGTTTATAAACTCAGGAAATACATCCTTGGACACATGAGGACATCAATTATGACCATTGTAGGATCCTGTAACGACTTGGTATCGGATTGATACCCATATTTGTGGTATCATCCAAAAGTAATGTAAAGTATCCAAACAACAGAAGAATAAGTGATTATTACATTTTAACAGAAGTGTAGATAGACATACTTGCCAACCTTGAGACCTTCGAATTCGGGAGATTGGGGGGTGAGGGGGGGTTGGTGGTAGCGGGGGGTGTATATTGTAGTCCGGAAGAGTTAGGGATGCAAAGGATTCTGGGTATTTGTTCTGTTGAGTTTATGTTGTGTTGCGGTGCGAATGTTCTCCCGAAATGTGTTTGTCATTCTTGTTTGGTGTGGGTTCACAGCGTGGCGCATATTTGTAACAGTGTTAAAGTTGTTCATACGGCCGCCCTCAGTGTGACCTGTATGGTTGTTGATAAAGTACGTCTTGCAGTCACGGCTGGCACGCTCTTTGTAAAGTGAAAAATCGGACACGTCGACAGTTTGTAGAGGACGCTAAAGGCAGTGCCATCACTGCACGCCCTTAATATTATTGTCCGGGTGAAAATCGGGAGTAATTCGGGAGAATGGTTGCCCCAGGGGATTTTCGGGAGGGGCACTGAAATTCGGGAGTCTCCCGGAAAAATCGGGAGGGTTGGCAAGTATGTAGATAGAATTAAAAGAGGAAGTAAGCAGATATTAACAGTAAATGACCAAGTAGATTAATAATTCATTTTCTACCACTTGTCGTTAATCATGTTGACAAAATAATAGAATGATAAATGACACAATATGTTACTGCATATGTCAGCAAATAAATTAGGAGACTCTGTTTGTTTACTAAAAGACAAGTTTATTGTACAGTCACTATTTTATTTAAGGACAAACTCGTAATAAGAAACATATGTTTAATGTACCGTAAGATTTTTTGTTAAAATAAGCCAATAATGCAATTTTTTGTGGTCCCCTTTATTTAGAAAAGTACCGAAAAGTATCGAAATATATTGGTATCGGGACAACACTCATATATATATATATATATATATATATATATATATATATACATATATATATATATATGTCTTAATAAGGTTATCCAAAAAATAGTGCTCGATACCGTAGTAGAGCGCAATATATGTATGTGTGGGGGAAAAAAATCACAAGACTATTTCATCTCTACAGGCCTGTTTCATGAGGGGGGGTACCCTCAATCGTCAGGACGATTGAGGGTACCCCCCCTCATGAAACAGGCCTGTAGAGATGAAATAGTCTTGTGATTTTTTTTCCCCACACATACATATATATATATATATATATATATATATATATATATATATATACATATACGCTTTGAAGACACTATAATATATACTCACATTATTGTGTCTTCAAAGCGTGTAGTTACATATATATATATATATATATATATGTATATATATATATATATATATATATATATATATATATATATATATATATATATATATATATATATATATATATATATATATATATATATATATAACTACACGCTTTGAAGACACTATAATGTGAGTATATATTATAGTGTCTTCAAAGCGTATATGTATATATATATATATATATATATATATATATATATATATATATATACACACATATGAGTGTTGTCCCGATACCAATGTATTTCGATACTTTTCGGTACTTTTCTAAATAAAGGGGATCAAAGCGTGTAGTTACATATATATATATATATATATATATATATATATATATAAAGCGTGTAGTTACATATATATATATATATATGTATATATAGGGCTTCACGGTGGCAGAGGGGTTCGTGCATCTGCCTCACAATACGAAGGTCCTGAGTAGTCTTGGGTTCAATCCCGGGCTCGGGATCTTTCTGTGTGGAGTTTGCATGTTCTCCCCGTGACTGCGTGGGTTCCCTCCGGGTACTCCAGCTTCCTCCCACCTCCAAAGACATGCACCTGGGGATAAGTTGATTGGCAACACTAAATTGGCCCTAGTGTGTGAATGTTGTCTGTCTATCTGTGTTGGCCCTGCGATGAGGTGGCGACTTGTCCAGGGTGTACCCCGCCTTCCGCCCGATTGTAGCTGAGATAGGCTCCAGCGCCCCCCGCGACCCCAAAGGGAATAAGCGGTAGAAAATGGATGGATGGATGGATATATATATATATATATATATATATATATATAACTACACGCTTTGAAGACACTATAATGTGAGTATATATTATAGTGTCTTCAAAGCGTGTAGTTTTTTACTAAAATAGGGACTTCTGTCGAGGCTTTACAATGATTCTTATGGATAACTCTGCTTTACTATACAAACTTTTCAATTTTACGAACCATATTGAAGAACCAATTAAGTTGGTAAATCGAGGTTCCACTGTATATCATTATCGGCAGAACAAAGCGATACTGATTGTCATGCTAATATCAGCTGATATTATCGGACATGCCTCAATGATACATAAACAATATAATTGTGTTCTTGTGGTCGGGACAAAACCACCGCCGTGTCAACACTTTGCAACAAAACAAGGGGGCGGGGCTTCTGCCTTTTCCCCCCCGCAGACCAGCGGATTGAGCGTTGTGGGATGAGCCCCGGTCTTCTGTCTTTGCTCGTTACTAATTAGTCCCATTTGCGGTGCGGCCCGGACCACGGCGGTCCGTGACTTTGACAAAGTGCCGGTGCTGAAACACGCTCTTAAGCTCCACAACTGCAATGCTGCACGATTACATGGTCACCGCGTTGCATCCCCGGCTCACTTTCGTCCGACAACTCTGCTTTTTAATCCCAAATTGAATGGACAAGGTGCCCTTGGGGAGAGGTGCTTAATCCTGAATAGCCGGAACTGCTTCCAAGCGATGCATAATGCGGGGCAAGTACATATGTGGCCACGCCTAAAGCTGCTGGGGTATTTTGTAATTCATATTGATTGATTGCTTGTAGTTTAGTCTGAAGGTGAGAATGGCGTTCAGGTAATTGATAGAAGGCTTTGAGGGGCTTTGAGCAGCTGGTGCACCTTGGCGATACTGCAGGTCCTTCAGCCACAATTACCTGCACCCTTTAATGCTGTTAAAGATGCACGCATGCAAACTCTCTCCGCTCGGAATAACAAGAAGGGAATTTAGTTAGTCGCCGACACCCGCCGCCTTAATTACATTGTGAAGGGTATTTAAAGTTGTGACACGACTCGCCTCTCAAAAAGGCGCGCACGTGGAAAAGCGACAGGTGACGGCCGGCCAGGCGGGTCCGGCTTTGGAGAATTTAATTAAAGCGAGAAGCTCAAACAAAAGGAAAGGCCACGTTCAATCCCAACTGGCCGCCCGTGCGAAAATGTCAAAAAGGAGACGTCTGGTGGCTGTGATCGTCTCCTGATTGAGATATTAGCACGTCCTGCTTGTGTGTGTGTGTGTGTGTGTGTGTGTGTGTGTGTGTGTGTGTGTGTGTGTGTGTGTGTGTGTGTGTGTGTGTGTGTGTGTGTGTGTGTGTGTGTGTGTGTGTGTGTGTGTGTGTGTGTGTGTGTTGGTTAGGACTCCTGCTGCGCTGACTGCTCTAAATTGAGAACATTACGACTGAAGGCAACTCGTAAATCTTGCCGCCTCCTGCTGCTGGATAATATAACGGCTTGCCGTGCAATTATCCCTTCCTGATGGCAAACAACACACAAACATTCGTGCCGTGTGACTAACATGTCCTGTCAATGGGGGGGAAAAAAAAGTTGGTTTTTTTTACATACTGTAACATGAATGTCTATGTACTACTCCAGTGGTTCTTAAACTTTGTTCACCAAGCACCACTCAGATAACAGTTGGCTCTCCAAGTACCACCATTATGACCGATATTTAAATACAGTAGCGTAGTAGGCCTAAGAATTCATTAAAAACAAAGCAGAGGTTTTATTTAACAAGTATATTTATATTGGCCCCTGTAACATGGCACGCTGTTTGAACAGTAACACTGTGTTTGCATATTCAATTAAAGGCCTTCTGAAACCCACTACTACCTACCACGCAGTCTGATAGTTTATATATCAATGATGAAATCTTAACATTGCAACACATGCCAATACGGCCGGGTTAACTTATAAAGTGCAATTTTAAATTTCCTGCGAAACTTCCGGTTGAAAACGTCTAGGTATGATGACGTATGCGCGTGATGTCGATGGTTGAAACGGAAGTATTGGGACGCCATTGTATCCAATACAAAAAGCTCAGTTTTCATCGCAAAATTCCACAGTATTCTGGACATCTGTGTTGGTGAATCTTTTGCAATTTGTTTAATGAACAATGGAGACTGCAAAGAAGAAAGCTGTAGATGCGATCGGTGTATTAGCGTCTGGCTACAGCAACACAACCAGGAGGACTTTGACTTGGATAGCAGACGCGCTATCCGACACTAGCCGCCGACCGCATCGATGATCGGGTGAAGTCCTTCGTCGCTCCGTCGATCGCTGGAACGCAGGTGAGCTTCGGTGTTGATGAGCAGATGAGGGTTGGTGTAGGTGGAGAGCTAATGTTTTTATCATAGCTCTGTCGAGGTCCGTAGCTAAGTTAGATTCAATGGCGTCGTTAGCAATAGCATTGTTAAGCTTCGCCAGGCTGGAAAGCATTAACCGTGTAGTAACAGGTCCATGGTTTAATGGTATTGTTGATTTTCTGTCTATCCTTCCAGTCAGGGGTTTATTTCTTTTGTTTCTATCTGCAGTTAAGCCCGATGCTATCACGTTAGCTCCGTAGCTAAAGTGCTTCACCGATGTATTGTCGTGGAGATAAAAGTCACTGTGAATGTCCATTTCGCGTTCTCGACTCTCATTTTCAATAGGATATAGTATCCAAGGTGGTTTAAAATACAAATCCGTGATCCACAATAGAAAAAGGAGAGAATCCAATGAGCCCTTGTTCCTAAGTTACGGTCAGAGCGAAAAAAGATGCGTGCACTGCACTCTAATCCTTCACTCTCACGTTCCTCATCCACGAATCTTTCATCGTGGCTCAAATTAATGGGGTAATCGTTGCTTTCTCGGTCCCAATCGCTCTCGCTGCTGGTGTACACAATGGGGAAATGTGAGGAGACTTTCAACTTGTGACGTCACGCTACTTCCGATTTGATTTAGGGCTATATAAATAAACATTGATTGATTGATTGATTGATTGCAAAAATGAATAACCACCCACCCCCGTCTTCCTCTCATGCGAGATCCACCCAGAAATCCCTTCCCTACTGTATCAGAAGTGGAAAAAGTTGACCACCCCGGCTGAAACAGATCGGGGACTTTGTCTACGCAACTCTCCTCCCAGAGGAGAGGAGTTCAATGTCTGAAGATTTGACTGCGAGATTTACAGTGGAATTATCAACACCCCAGTAGGAGTGCATGTTTTGACAAATTATCCTCCTTTGGTGTGCCGCGGTTCAGCAGTGGAAGTTCGCTTACACAAAGAAATAATAGCCTCCTGTTAGCTTTGTGTACACATTTTGAAATACATCCACACCATACAGCAATGAAGGTGAAATGATAATTTGCTTGTTTGTGTTGTTTTCATAAGACATCTCCCTTGGAAACAGTGTTTTGTCGCTCTTGAAAAAAGCCCGGTAATTGGACATACGCGCTCCTCCAGCAGATATGCTCCCGCACCCCGCAGCTCTTTTGTGTTGCGGCATCATGTGGTCCGTTAACACCCCTGATCGGCTCCAGCCAGGCCTGAATGTCACCTGGCTGGAGGCGTCGTTTCCCCGTTTTGTAAGGGCTCCTTTCCCGTGTTACGGGATCCATTCCGTGCAAATGGACCGCCCGAGGGGGCAAATCCGGCGCTGCCCTCTTCATGTTTAAGGGCTCATCACCTCCACCGGGCGCCTCTCGCAGCTGCCCGCAGAGCCAGAGGCCTCCTCTGAAAGTCTCAACTTTTATTTCCTTCTCCCAAGACAAATGTCAAGGATCCGAGTTTAGTGGCGGCGGCGGCGGCCCACCTGTCTGCCGCCAGTGGCAGCCAGATAAATGCAACAGCGCGGCTGGTTAGCACCGGAGGCGGCGAGTCGGAGTGAGGTGCGAGGCTCGTGCAGTGATAGCCACGGAGGGATTTTAATCATCTCCCCTCCCTGGGAATGACACAGGCGTCGCACGGGGTAACAAAGATAGAGCGCGAAGGAAGGGAAGGCGGGTGGGAGTTGCGGCACCCGGCAGACAAACAACATCTAGCTTCACCTGGTGGATTCCTGACAAGTACCGTATTTTCCCGGACTATGTATAAGCCGCACCCGCTAAATTTCACAAAAAAAATGATTGTTCCATATATTAGCCGCACTGGACTATAAGCCGCAGATATATACAGTCGTGGTCAAAAGTTTACATACACTTGTGAAGAACATAATGTCCTGGCTGTCTTGAATTTCCAATAATTTCTACAACTCTTATTTTTTTGTGATAGAGTGATTGGAGCACATACTTGTTGGTCACAAAAAACATTCATGAAGTTTGGTTCTTTTATGAATTTATTATGGGTCTACTGAAAATGTGATCAAATCTGCTGGGTCAAAAGTATACATACAGCAATGCTAATATTTGGTTACATGTCCCTTGGCAAATTTCACTGCAATAAAGCGCTTTTGGTAGCCATCCACAAGCTTCTGGCAAGCTTCTGGTTGAGTTTTTGACCACTTCTCTTGACACATTTGGTGCAGTTCAGCTAAAAGTGTTGGTTTTCTTGTGCAACCCTTTGAGACACTTGTGATTTAGGGCTATATAAATAAACATTGATTGATTGATGATTGATTGATTCTGACATGGAATTGTTTCTTCAGCATTGTCCACACGTTTAAGTCAACTTTGGGAAGGCCATTCTAAATCATTAAAGGGGAACATTATCACCAGACCTATGTAAGCGTCAAAATATACCTTGATGTTGCAGAAAAAAGACCATATATTTTTTTAACCGATTTCCGAACTCTAAATGGGTGTCATGTCTGTGTGATCAGGTTTTATTTTTGGACTTTTTGTGCACTTTTGTTTTGTTTTGTCACCATAGTTACCCATTAGTTTCACCTGTCATGTCACGCACCTGTTTTGAGTCACGCACCTGTTGTTAATCATGTCCATAGTATTCAGAGGTGTGGACTCGAGTCACATGACTTGGACTCGAGTCAGACTCGAGTCATGAATTTGATGACTTTAGACTCGACTTGACAAAATGTAAAGAGACTTGCAACTCGACTTAGACTTTAACATCAATGACTTGTGACTTCACTTGGACTTGAGCCTTTTGACTTGACATGACTTGACATGACTTGCCACTTTCCCCAAAATCCAAAGCTTAAAAAGTTATTTGGGAGCGCTCCGTATTTTTCATTTTCTTCGTCTGTCTATCAGCGTGTTATTCCTGTCAGCTGGTGTGCTGTCAGTACAACAGCCAATCAAATTAGATTTACGTTGTTTTCATCACACAGCATTAATCCAATCAAATTGCAGGACAACCAATGAACAAGAGTTGTCCAACAACATGCCAGTGATAAACAATTATGTTAAAGTTGGTTTCGTTCGGGTATAAAAACTACGACTTGGTCAACAAAAAACGAATTGCCGTATGCAAATCACGCAGTTCGAATATTACAGACGGAGACGCAACAACTTCCAACTTCGTTCGACATTTGAAGTTGCACAAAGAAGGGTAAGTTTTGAATGTAAGATAACGTTTATTGGCTAAGTAACGTGACTTTTATTTGCTGTGTAGTTAAATCAGTGAGGCTGCAAACTCACTGCTAACGTTATAACCATAGACATCTTATAAGTAGACGAAGCATAGAGCGCTACTGCCTACTGGCGCAGACGAGGCGCGTGGCCGCCATCTTGGAGTGGTGATCCGCTCTACTCAGTGCAATTAATTTGGCAGGAGCAATGAACTGTCAGCGCATTTAATTCATTTTACCTCACTGAATACCACTGATTTTCACCCCCTTTTTTGTCATACGTGTAGCTATGATAACAGACACATGTTTTGGCGTGTTTTATTATTCATAGTTTGCTTAACAGTAATATAATATTCTTATACGCTTAAGTGACCAGACGTCCGAGATCAAAACTGGGAATATAATCCCAGAGAAGGGGGAAAAAAACGGTAAACTATTTTTAAGTTGAAGAAACAATATGATTAGGTTATATATACATATGCGTGTATCCTACATAAACAATGTATGAATACATTAGATATCTATATATCTTAGGGACCTATAGACTGTATCTCTGTTGCTGCAGCAGCAGAGAGTTTATTCTGTCTTGACACTATGTATTGATATTTTCTATTACATTCTTCCCTTAAATGATAATGTTTGCAGTGATTGTTTTATATGTATTATTTTATGTAAGTCGCTTTGGATAAAAGCGTCTGCCAAATACTTAAACATATATAAACACCTGAAAGTCTTCATATCAGCTAAAACCACCAATCTGTTTCACTGGATTCAGAATAAAACCAAATTCTGTTTAACCCAACAATGTTAGTATTTGAATATTGTTACTTGAAGACTGATTCCTGGTTACAATTATACTGTTAAGAAAGTATTGTCTTATACTTTGCCTAAAATGAGAATGCATCATAATCAGTAGTGGCTGGTGAATTTTGTTTTAGGTGGGGCTGAAAGTTTGTAAACCAAACCCCTGTAGGGGGGTCATCCTCCCCCAGAATATTTCTTTGTGATTTTCACATACAAATATTGAAGATCTTTGATCCTTCTCAACTCTGTGGTAATATTATTTTCATAAAATACAACCAATAGTACGTTAATGTTAAATCTCACTTGTGAAAAGTAATCCCCCGATTCCTATTTTCAACAGTCCGCTCATTTGAGCAGGAAAACGCTGAACACCAGCCCGGCATCTTTGTTTTCTACCTTTCAACTGTCAGTTTAGGCTGCTCGCCGGCTCCTCATCAGCACTTCAAGATGGCGGCCAAATTGCTCACGTCACAGCAACCAATGCTGCGTCTACTTATAAGATGTCTATGGTTATAACGTCATTGCAAACACGGCAATCTGTTGCGTCCACTGCAGTTTGCTACCTTATTCATACTTTTTGTCAAGTGATTTTTTTTTAAGCAGGGTTTCATGAGGTACCTATACATAACGTTACGTTAGTCAATGTATCACACACAGTAACGTAACGTTAGTCAATGTATCACACACAGTAACATTACGTTAGTCAATGTATCGCACACAGTAACATTACGTTAGTCAATGTATCACACACAGTAACGTAACGTTAGTCAATGTATCACACACAGTAACGTAACGTTAGACGGCAGTCAGCAGCACCGCGTATTTTAGCCACCTACAAAAAGACAAACATAGTCAAATAAAGGTCAGTTAAAATGTATACTATATTAAGAATATGTGTACATATTGCATAGGGTCCTGACATCTAAAAAGTACAACTCTGTTCATTGTTATGTTCATATATTTGTTATGTTTTTCATGTGTACGCACACATAAACACACATACAGTATGAGATGAGATCAATGAGATAAGGTAAGAACAGGATAGAAACTGCTGTGGAACTAGTTACAATGCAATATGCCATGGAAATACAATGTTAACACTTTTGTGCAAATAAGTACAGTTGCACTTGTTTTTTTTCAAATGTGTTTATTCTGTAAAGGAATGAGTTACATGTTTAAAATGACTGGTTAATAGTGCTATTTTGAAGTGCAATGTCAGCACTATCTTTTTCCCTGCAATTTCAAATGCACTTGTTTTAATAAATAAATACAGCGTTTTAAAAGCATACACAATCTGTGTAAATATATTAGTCTGTGGTTAAATGACTTGAAAGGACTCGAAACTCAAAATGCAGGACTTGGGACTTGACTTGAGACTTTCCAGTCTTGACTTTGGACTTGACTCGGACTTGCCCTGTCTTGACTCGGGACTTGACTCGAGACTTGAGGGTAAAGACTTGAGACTTACTTGTGACTTGCAAAGCAATGACTTGGTCCCACCTCTGATAGTATTTAAGTTCATTAATTTTCTGTTGTTCGTCCTGACGACCTCACACCACATTTATGCTCTGTCCATTTTTTCATGTCCATGTTCACGCTGCTCCTTTTTTGTCCATGCCAAGTAAGTTTTCTTTATTCAAGCCATAGTTTGCAAGTTTTGTTTAATTGTTCATAGTTTATTCTCCGCCACTGTGCGCGCCTTTTGTTTGATCCTTTTTTTTGTATTTATAGTTAATAAATAAATCATGTACCTTAATTCCCGTCTCGCCCGTGCCAACTTTCCGTTGCATCCTGGAAAAGCACACACCCCGGACCAAGTCTTGACAGTAGGTCGTCAGCAGACTTGCTTTTCCGCACGAGAGTTGGACATTTTCGACGAGGCTTCTTGGGCGGTCCTGTGCGCGATGGAGGAGGAAACGCGGCGCTACTCCTCCATGGAGTATAGAGACTTCATTTGGTCCCAGGACGACACAGCGTCACCTCAGCCACGGAAGCGCCGCCAAAGACGAAGGACGTCAGGAAGAACTTCCGCGAGCCTGCAGGACACGCCACTCCCACATGCCCCTCCCCCTCCGGGCGGAAGCAAGCAGCAGCCAGCCCGGCTTCGCCCTGATGACGTCAAAAACCATGATTTTTTTTTTCTGAATTCTTTTTCTTTTGATTCCCCGCTCCCCAGGACTCAAGCCACACCCAAGACACAAAACAATTTTTTTTCACCCACTCAATCCCAGGTACAAGAAAGACAATTTGGACAATTTAATGGGGAAGTTTCTGCCCTCCTCCACCCACCCCTACAGAGAGTTCCAGACCGCAGGGAGCGCGTCTGGTATCCGCCCCTTGAGGGGGGGGCTAGGACTGGGAATTGTTCAGGTGGGGTGGTTCAGCATCACCATGTCAAGCCACAGCCTCCAGCACGGCCGCCACCACCAGTCTTCCGACCTGTCAAGCCACAGCCTCCAGCACGACCGCCCTCACCAGTCTTCCGACCTGCCAAGCCGCAACCCCCAGCTAGGCCACCTCCACCTGCTCCAAGGCTAGCTCCACGGCTAGCACCTGTAGCTGCTCCAAGGCTAGCACCACGGCTAGCTGCCCCAAGGCTAGCACCTGTCGCCGCACCAAGGCTAGCTCCACGGCTAGCACCTGTAGCTGCACCACGGCTAGCACCAAGGCTAGCACCAGAGCCAAGGCTAGCCCCTGTCGCAGCACCACGGCTAGCACCTGTCGCAGCACCACACCAAGCTCCGGTACCAGCTCCACGACGCCAAGTGCCGCCAGTCGCAGCTCAACGACGCCAAGTGCCGCCAGTCGCAGCTCCAAGACGCCAAGTGCCGCCAGTCGCAGCTCCAAGACGCCAAGTGCCGCCAGTCGCAGCTCGACGACACCAAGACCCACACCAAGACCAAGACCAAGACCCGCCATGCCAAGACCAAGACCCGCCATGCCAAGACCAAGACCCGCCATGCCAAGACCAAGACCCGCCATGCCAAGACCAAGACCCACACCAAGACCAAGACCAAGACCCACGCCAAGACCAAGACCCTCCACGCCAAGTCCAAGACCAAGACCCTCCACGCCAAGTCCAAGACCAAGACCCACCACGCCAAGCTCCGGTACCAGTTCCACGACGCCAAGTGCCGCCAGTCGCAGCTCCACGACGCCAAGACCAAGACCCGCCATGCCAAGACCAAGACCCGCCATGCCAAGACCAAGACCCGCCATGCCAAGACCAAGACCCGCCATGCCAAGACCTAGACCCGCCATGCCAAGACCTAGACCCGCCATGCCAAGACCTAGACCCGCCATGCCAAGACCCGCCATGCCAAGACCAAGACCCACCATGCCAAGACAAGACCCGCCATGCCAAGACCAAGACCCGCACCAAGACCAAGACGCGCCACGCCGAGCTTCGCCGCCTGACGCGCCACGCCGAGCTTCGTCGCCTGACGCGCCACGCCGAGCTTCGTCGCCTGACGCGCCACGCCGAGCTTCGCTGCCAGCATCATCTGCTGCTTCCACGCCTGCCACGATGACGACGCGCCTGCCTCCCAGTCGGCCACGGATATGGCCGCTACCTGGTCGCCCGCCACGCCAAGTGCGCCCACCTCCCAGTCGGCCACGAATGTGGCCATTCCCTGGGCGCCCGCCTCGCCTGCTGCAACGGCGTTCCATTCGCCGCCGCCACCTAACTCTGCCTCGGTGGATTCGGGGACACGTGGTCTTGCGACCCACCGCCATGTCCCCCACCCGCCCTCCCATGACTATTGATCTTTGGTTTTTTTTAATGGACATCTGGTATCTGTCCTTAAGGGAGGGGCTCTGTCATGTCTGTGTGATCAGGTTTTATTTTTGGACTTTTTGTGCACTTTTGTTTTGTTTTGTCACCATAGTTACCCATTAGTTTCACCTGTCATGTCACGCACCTGTTTTGAGTCACGCACCTGTTGTTAATCATGTCCATAGTATTTAAGTTCATTCATTTTCTGTTGTTCGTCCTGACGACCTCACACCACATTTATGCTCTGTCCATTTTTTCATGTCCATGTTCACGCTGCTCCTTTTTTGTCCATGCTAAGTAAGTTTTCTTTATTCAAGCCATAGTTTGCAAGTTTTGTTTAATTGTTCATAGTTTATTCTCCGCCACTGTGCGCACCTTTTGTTTGATCCTTTTTTTTGTATTTATAGTTAATAAATAAATCATGTACCTTAATTCCCGTCTCGCCCGTGCCAACTTTCCGTTGCATCCTGGAAAAGCACACACCCCGGACCAAGTCTTGACAATGGGTGAATTTTGGCGAATTAAACGCCTTTCTATTAGTCGCTCTCGGAGCGATGACGTCACGTTGCAATCCGCCATTTTCTCACTTTCGTCGGTGTGTTGTCGGAGGGTGTAACAACACGAACAGGGACGGATTCAAGTTGCACCAGTGGCCCAAAAATGCGAAAGTGGCAAGAAATTGGACGAAATTTGTTCAAAATACGAGGCTGTGGGGAAAGCTGACGAAATGGTCAGTCGTTTGTTCCGCACACTTTACCGACGAAAGCTATGCTACGACAGAGATGGCAAGAATGAACCGAAGATGATCAAGAGAAGAATATCGACCCTAGCTTCCCTGGCCTGCTGACATCAACTCCAAAACTGGACAAATCAGCTTTCAGGAAAAGAGAGCGGATGAGGGCATGTCTACAGAATATATTAATTGATGAAAACTTTATTCATTACTCGCGGTTTTACGTAAATTATTATACATAAACTGTGTTTGCCAATAATTTAGCTTAAAAACATTTATTTTTTTCAATCATTCGAGTACATTCGGGTAGTCTTGTGTAATGCAGTATTTTGTGTCTATTTAGGCATGGTTAACCTGAGTGCTGAAATCGTGGAAAAATATATAGCGCGCCTGAAATGGGCTGTCTGCACTCTCAAAGTGCATGTTGTTGCCAAATGTATTTCATATGCTGTAAACCTAGTTCATAGTTGTTAGTTTCCTTTAATGCCAAAAAAACACATACCAATCGTTGGTTAGAAGGCGATCGCCGAATTTGTCCTCGCTTTCTCCCGTGTCACTGGCTGTCTTGTTGTTTTCGTCGGTTTCGCTTGCATACGGTTCAAACCGATATGGCTCAATAGCTTCAGTTTCTTCTTCAATTTCGTTTTCGCTACCTGCCTCCACACTACAACCATCCGTTTCAATACATGTGTAATCTGATGAATCGCTTAAGCCGCTGAAATCCGAGTCTGAATCCGAGCTTTATGTCGCTATAGCTTGCTGTTCTATACGCCATGTTTGTTTGTATTGGCTTCACTGTGTGACGTCACAGGAAAATGGACGGGTGTATATAACGATGGTTAAAATCAGGCACTTCGAAGCTTTTTTTAGGGATATTGCGTGATGGGTAACATTTTGAAAAAAAAATCGAAAAATAAAATAAGCCACTGGGAACTGATTTTTAATGGTTTTAACCCTTCTGAAATTGTGATAATGTTCCCCTTTAATTCTAGCCTGATTTAGCCATTCCTTTACCACTTCCGACATGTGTTTGGGGTCATTGTCCTGTTGGAACACCCAACTGCGCCCAAGACCTAACCTTCGGGCTGATGATTTTAGGTTCAGAATGTGCTTGTTCTATTTTTAAAGAAAGAACCAATCTGAAATTGTCTTTATTTTTAAGTTATCGTGTCATGATTTTACCAGTTCGGTCCAATTGGGAGTAGATTTTCTCCATGTGGCCCCAGATCTAAAATGAGTTTGACACCCCTGCTTTACATTGATCCCATCCGTCCAATTTCTACCGTTTGTCCCTTACGGGGTCGCCAACCTTTTTAAACTAGAGTAAATATTAAGAAATAAAAAAATAAAATAAAAAAAGGTCACACCTAAAATCTTGAGGCCCATTGACTTTGTATTAAAGAGGTTGACCATAAATAAGTGCATTTTCACTGGGTTAAAAAACTCATAACTTTCTTAATATTTATCACAGGAAAATGATACTCACATTACTGAAATCCTCCTGACAAGACCTGTCTGGTAATGCCAGTTTCATTTAAAATATGACATATTTTTAATTGTACTCACATACCTACATTGTAAGGTGATAATACTAACGTAGACCTTTGTCAACGTGTTAACATATTGGCTAATTCTAACGACGCTAGCTTTATTACATTACGATAGCACTTACAAATAAGTAGAAAAACACTTCCACAGACACCTCACATGAGACGGTTTACAGCCGGGAGGTGGCAGTAGTGGGGCAGTACAAGTACCTGGGAGTCCACTTGAACAGCAGACTGGACTGGAAGGACAACTGCAAAGCTGTATACAAGAAGGGCATGAGCAGACTCTTTTTCCTGAGGAAGCTTAGGTCCTTTAATGTGTGCAGCAAGCTGTTGGAGATCTTTTTTTCAGTCTGTTGTGGCCAGTGCCCTGTACTTTGCAGTGGTTGGTTGGGGGAGCAGCATCAGCAAAAGGGACTTAAACCGGATTGATAAACTGATCCGGAAAGCCGGAAAGTGTTCGATTCAAGAACTCCTCCATTCCGCACTCCATCCAGCTGAATAATCACTCGCCATACAGCAATAGATATCTGTCTATTACCTGACCGATTCTATGTTAGCTATCTCTCTTTGTTTTTTAATGTTTATTTTCTGCTGGATCTACTCTCTATTTCATGCTGCCCTTTTTTATTTTATTTTAATACATTTTTTGCTGCAGCTGTTACATATACTGTAATACCGTACATGGTAATTGGGATTTGTTATATATTGTATATATTATATAAATCCATCCATCCATCCATCTTCTTCCGCTTATCCGAGGTCGGGTCGCGGGGGCAGCAGCTTAAGCAGGGAAGCCCAGACTTCCCTCTCCCCAGCCACTTCGTCCAGCTCCTCCCGGGGCGTTCCCAGGCCAGCCGGGAGAGATAGTCTTCCCAGCGTGTCCTGGGTCTTCCCCGTGGCCTCCTACCGGTCGGACGTGCCCGAAACACCTTCCTAGGGAGGCGTTCGGGTGGCATCCTGACCAGATGCCCGAACCACCTCATTTGGCTCCTCTCGAAGTGGATTATTATATAAACATATAATATAATAATATAATATATCAGTATATATTATATACTGTATATAAAATACATAAATATTACATATATGTTATTTTATATTGCTACTATGGTACAATTGTAGTCTACTCAATACCCACATTATCCTTTCCATCCATTGTGTGGAACAATTTCCCTTGTGGATCAATAAAGTTTGTCTAAGTCTACGTCTTACAAACGTTGCTTGGAGTGATAAATGAAGAATCATTTCGAGCAAAAACGCTATGGGCGCTTATTTATGGTTTACGGCAATAAAACAGGGAGTACATTTTCAAATCACAATACCTGCAGTAGGTGAACTCGTCCAAAAGATGGCGCCATAGCAATAAATAATAACACTATTTTAGTCCTCTGCTTGGGTTTAATGCAAACTATTGAACACAAAACAAAATGGACATTAGCGGAAAAAAGGGTTCAAAATCCAGGAAAAAAGTAGCAGCTTAAACTTC